>NW_025765077.1:0-267500 GCF_003918875.1 Haliotis rubra | reverse complement strand
TTTGACAACAGAACTGATAATGGCCCGTCCCTGAGGAATCATTCTAAGATGATTCGATGAAAGATAAAAGGCGCCGACAGTACTTTATCAGACGATAATGTGCACTATTTGCATTACGTCACAATGTATACGTATTGGCTTCACGATGCATGTCAGTTGTCATCGCCTCTTACAGCCTCCTACAGTAAACTACTCTTTTGCATCCCGTTTCTTGGTTTGCAGTTGCTTTACGCAGCTAACATCACTGGTGGAAAAATTACGTTTATCTTTTCCGACGACGGTTAAAATGTCTCAATTCGACTCACTAGTTTTCAGCGACACGGTGACCTTTGCAATGTTTACATTCCAACAATGCAATCGTGGAATGTCGTTTGAGTACTCGTACTGATCTAAACTTACGTCGGTAGTAGAAATGCGACGTTCATATTGCCCCATATGGTTTATGTTAATCACAGATGTAATCAAAATATTGTAGAGAAGATATAATCCGAACGTAAATCCTCAGCAAACTGTCTATCATTTTTTTTCTGGTATCGTTCGTCTTAACGTAGGGAGGCAGACACATCTGTAGAACAGCGGGCCTGTTAGCCCTGTGGGAAGTCATGTAGAACTTAGGAATTAGTGTAGGGAATAGGTTTCTTTTAGCGAGTGAAAGAGAGATATTTTTGTTCAGTTTTTGTTATCATTTGTTTTGCTTGTTTTTCCGATTTTTTTTATTTAACAGAATAGTAATAGTATTATCTACATTTCTGCCTTGTGTCATATTTTGCTGCAAGAGTTGACAACTGCCACTGAACCGAAGAAGACTGTACACTCTTCCGATGATTTTTTAAAGCTTTCCATCATTTAATAAAAGTACACAACGCAAAGTCTATAATAAAACTATGAACAGGGAACACCGAGGTACACTCTACATTGAACTCCTGTCACTGGGCTGCCTACTAGAGGGCGCCTATTGCATAACGTTAAACTCTTTATATAATAGTTCAGGGCGAAAAGGTGCTTTATTTAGGAGATAAACATTATGCGTTGACCAATTTCCGGGTGTTATTGAGTCAGCCGGAGGTTTCAAATGAAATATTCCCGTGCTTCAAACACTCAATAATACCCGGAAATTGGTCAACACATGATGTTTATCGACATTGTAAACACAAAAGTAAACCAAAAGGCCCACACACGTTTTCGTGTCTGCACTCATTGACATCGAGTACGGGTACAGCAGTGAAATGTCATCAGCCGGCCGTTTCGGCTGTCTCCCATGGTAGCATCTGGACCTGCTCATTTGTGACGTCATTCGGACTTTACGTCACAATAAGATTTTAATGACGTCATCACAGTTGACGACGTAACAATACAGTGGTGTGAGCGATGTTTGTATGTATCAATACGCAGCAAATTTCCGGGAATCGAATACCATTTGATCACGTTTTTCAACCAATCAGATTAAAGAACACAGTGACGTTTGGTTTACAATACACTACACATGATGGTACAGGTAACTGTATTTCTTAATTTTCATTGCAGCGTCTCGTTCATTTCTAATAACTGGAGGGCGGTTTCATGATAATTCCGTCCATTTGAGCTGTAACACTATCATTTATTCAACATTGTCAGATTTAGTCAGTGTGCACATAATAAACGTGTTGAAGTTTGAAAAAGGACTACTTTTTCTGGTGATGGTGTAAGTTCAAGGAGTGACATGATTAACCTTTGATCTAGAGGAACTTTGACCTGATTTACATAATGAATTTCTTTCACGAAAGAAGCCCAGCGTAAAGCGAGTTGAATTGGAATCGGGATAACTGTACTGTGTTTGATGCGTCGCCGAGATAACTAAAATTGCCCGCTATATAACCACCGGTATACGTCCCCGATTCGTCAAACACAGTACAGTTATGCCCTAAGTATGAATTATAATATCTCATTATATAAACAAGTTGTTCCTATATAAGACTTGCGCAGTTTCGGGTAACCTTAACATGTTGGGTTTTTTTTAACAGGAGCTTAACTTATCATTCATTGCAGCCTCAGCGTAATGCAAGGGAAACAAGCCTTGTTTGATACTATGTCAGTATTATGGTGGTGTTTCTGGCCGTACGGGAAATGCCTCTGTGTATGTACAGTTACACAATCTGGTACCTTGGTGTACCTTCATCAACATTCCAACATACAAGTTTATGTAACTGAATACGATATTTCTCATGAATAATTAGGCGGGATATTTGATCCCCTGAAGAAGAGGTGACGTTAATGTGGCTACTGATGCTAGAATAATCTGTGTTAAGCCAGTGGATAGGGGGGAAATTGATATTCAGTGGCACCTGTCGCTCGATATTGACAACGACATTGACAAGACAGATTTCACCTCTTACGCCTGTCGTGGAATATTCCGTCATTTGCGATACTCGTATACACAGTAAAGAAAAGCGACAAAGCCCTTTCCACATCTATTAGAGTTGACTGTACAATCATATGGTGAGCATGTGCATTTGAACACTATCATATAGTGATGATGCCAGATGTTCACGAGAGGGTGAGCGAATCCTGCTCCACCCATGGCAACAGTCAGAAACACGTGCAAAGGCTAGTCACCTAAAACAAACAGGAACGTGTGGTCAGAATAGGGAATTGCATCCAGCATCTTGTCGCTGGATAGTTAACAAAACCAACCGCTTTAGGATCTTATTAAACTAACAACTGAGTGTTAAATTAGGAATCTTAACATCGCCTGTCTTTCACCTTTCAACAATTGTTATGTTTGAATACATATCTAGAGAACACTATGTATATGGGGATATCTGGTTGTTGAAGCCAGTAAGGAAGAATTTATAACGCGGTGACACATGTTAAACTACTATAATGAAGGTAATCTGGTTCAGGACTACATGTTAACATTGGTTCATCATCACTACTACTGCATCGTGGTAGCATCTGTTCTACATCATGTTAACATCATGTTAACACCTTGTTAATATCATGTTAACATCGGGTCGTACGTCATGCTAACATCGGTATTGCATTATGTTAACATCGTGTCCTACATCATGTAAACCTCGGCCTTGCATTATCTTAATATTGGCCTCCATCATACTATGTGGCCTATATCATTTTAGGATCGGCCGCTTATGTAATTGTCTCTAATTTATTTATACACGCTACATCTGTATTCGATATTTCATGCATCAGGCATCAACACCAGGTATTCATACAATTAGCAGAGCGGCTAACAAGATTACCGAGCGATCGATGTGTGGCCTCTCACAGTATGATTAGAGCATACGAGACACGTCACATGAGAGATACTTGTCCCATAGAAAATCGATTTCATGAAATTATAATTAAATCTGTAACTATGGAAGCATATTTGGGCCACAGTCTTAACGAACTGCCACCTTAACCATAGATAATGCTTACATTTACATCGTATCGTTACAATCCTATTGCTACTGAGACCGTTATGTTTGTTGTTACCAAGGTGACAAGGCCTGAAAGCTACAGTGTCCTTTCAAGGATTCCAAATACAAGCGTAAGAATATTGGACATGTCTCTTGAAAATCTTGAAAACAATTTCCCGCACCTCGAAAAGAAATACAGTAGGTTATCCGGCTTACTACCATTCTGAATACTAATGTGCCAACTTGTTAATGTGCCTACTTGCTAATGTGCCTACAAACCAGTGTAGATGCAACACGTGTATGCATGCTGTGATATTCCTCAACGTCCCTTTATACACTGAGAAATGGAAAGTACCAAGGTACCAGGGTTACCGTATATGACAAAACAATGAAACAAATAAAATACAGATATCTCAAACGTATCCATTCCGCCAATTCGAGCAGCAACGCGACTTGTCCGCCAACACTGTCCTAGATGTGGACTGAAGCCATTATCTCGTAGCCTTAGCGTTAAATGTCCCTTTCCATTAAGAGATTATATAAAGGAGGCACCTCTTTGTCAGTAATGCTCTTGGAGACATTCGGTCTTCAATGTCCAAGTCGACGCTTAGTAGAAGTTATTTATGACGTTTTGACGTAAGGAGCCGCCAGAAACGAGCAGAAACTCTACATCTACGTAGATGTAAGTATCACCTACGTTGATGTAAGTATCACCTACGTTGATGTAAGTATCATCTACGTTGATGTAAGTATCACCTACGTTGATGTAAGTATCATCTACGTTGATGTAAGTATCACCTACGTTGATGTAAGTATCATCTACGTAGATGTAAGTATCATCTACGTTGATGTAAGTATCATCTACGTAGATGTAAGTATCATCTACGTTGATGTAAGTATCACCTACGTTGATGTAAGTATCATCTACGTTGATGTAAGTATCACCTACGTTGATGTAAGTATCACCTACGTTCATGTAAGTATCACCTACGTTCATGTAAGTATCACCTACGTTGATGTAAGTATCATCTACGTTGATGTAAGTATCATCTACGTAGATGTAAGTATCATCTACGTTGATGTAAGTATCATCTACGTTGATGTAAGTATCATCTACGTTGATGTAAGTATCATCTACGTTGATGTAAGTATCATCTCATTTGATGTAAGTATCATCTACGTAGATGTAAGTATCATCTACGTTGATGTAAGTATCATCTACGTTGATCCAAGTATCACCTACGTTGATCCAAGTATTACCTACGTAGATTCATCATCTACGCATATTCATCATCTACGTAGATGCAGGCATCACCTACGTTGATGTAAGTATCACCTACGTAGATGTAAGTATCACCTACGTAGATGCAGGCATCGCCTACGTAGATGTAAGTATCACCTACGTTGATGTAAGTATCATCTACGTTGATGTAAGTATCACCTACGTTGATGTAATTATCATCTACGTTGATGTAAGTATCACCTACGTTGATGTAAGTATCATCTACGTTGATGTAAGTATCACCTACGTTGATGTAAGTATCATCTACGTTGATGTAAGTATCACCTACGTTGATTCTACGTTGATGTAAGTATCATCTACGTTGATGTAAGTATCATCTACGTTGATGTAAGTATCACCTACGTTGATGTAAGTATCATCTACGTTGATGTAAGTATCACCTACGTTGATGTAAGTATCATCTACGTAGATGTAAGTATCACCTACGTTGATGTAAGTATCATCTACGTTGATGTAAGTATCACCTAGGTTGATGTAAGTATCACCTACGTTGATGTAAGTATCATCTACGTTGATGTAAGTATCAACTACGTTGATGTAAGTATCATCTACGTTGATGTAAGTATCACCTACGTTCATGTAAGTATCACCTACGTTGATGTAAGTATCACCTACGTTGATGTAAGTATCACCTACGTTGATGTAAGTATCTGCTACGTTCGTTGATGTAAGTATCATCTACGTTGATGTAAGTATCATCTACGTTGATGTAAGTATCATCTACGTTGATGTAAGTATCACCTACGTAGATGTAAGTATCATCTTATTTGATGTAAGTATCATCTACGTAGATGTAAGTATCATCTACGTTGATCCAAGTATCACCTACGTTGATCCAAGTATCACCTAAGTAGATTCATCATCTACGCATATTCATCATCTACAAAGATGCAAGCATCACCTACGTTGATGTAAGTATCACCTACGTAGATGTAAGTATCACCTACGTAGATGTAAGTATCACCTACGTAGATGCAGGCATCGCCTACGTAGATGTAAGTATCACCTACGTTGATGTAAGTATCATCTACGTTGATGTAAGTATCACCTACGTTGATGTAATTATCATCTACGTTGATGTAAGTATCACCTACGTTGATGTAAGTATCACTGACGTAGATGTAAGTATCACCTACGTAGATGTAAGTATCACCTACGTAGATGTAAGTATCACCTACGTAGATGTAAGCATCACCTACGTAAATGTAAGCATCATCTACGTAGATGTAAGTATCACCTACGTAGATGTAAGTATCACCTACGTTGATGTAAGTATCACCTACGTAGATACGACTATAATCTACGTAAGATAAACGTATCATCTACGTAGATGATAGTATTAATTACGCAGATTTAATACACAGACTGTGGCCAGAATAGGCTTCCATATGATCCAGTCATTCTGATTAACAGAATTATATTTCATTTATCATCCAGGTTGTGACGCAAATAGGCCTGATTTATACAGTCTAACTTTAAAGGTCACACGAGGAAGTATTGTAGTGTTTAATCTGTCTACATCATCGATACTCAGTGAAAATTGGCGTTTGAAAGAAATTTCATTTTCAAGAAGGCGATTGATTATTTCTCTGTCATCACTTGAGTTGAACCTACCCTGAGGACGGTATCATTCAATAAGGGAGAAAAGGTAAAAAGGGTTGATCAATGAGTTGTACGAGTATGTGATGAAATAAATTAGTTTTTATTTTACGATTGATTTACACAAAGAAAAACATTTAAACGTTGCATCATAAGACACAGAGAGCATATTAATTCATGCTTAATGTGGTATACTACGATAAAAAGAATTGAGAACGTATATTTCCAAACGGGGACGGACTGTAGTCATTTTTTAGTGACTCTATATATACATATTTCCCGTCCTCAAGATTGTTCTTATTAATGAAAATAAAAAATAAAAATAAATAAAGTCTTGCCAACCATTGACCTGCTTTGTATGTATTCAATATATACTCTGCAAAAAAAAGAACCGCAAAAGTGTTTTTCAGACGTATATTTTAACAGATCATCATAAACTCTTCCAATCTGGCATACGTCATTGTCACTGACCGGGATTTATCACTGCACACATGAAACAGTGGAATTTCAAGGTGAAGGTCAACTGGACTCATTATCTTGTATCGCCCCAATGAGAGTCCAGAATGGCTGGAATCGTCCCCCAAGGAACCAATCATATTAGGAATTGCTGCCTGGGGGACGTTCACCCACTCATCCTGCAATGTTTGTGGAAGCTGTTGGAGGTTCTGTGGCTGGTGATAACGTGATCGAAGACGTTGATCAAGAGGATCCCATAAATGTTTGATGGAGTTTAGATCACGAGACCTCAAGGACAATGGCGGTACAAGGATGAAACGTTGTGCCATTAAATTGCCCTGACCGTGAATCAAGTATGTCCTACCAGTATTGGAGGTTTCAGCCCACATCATTACACTATCTCCACCAATCCTGTTTACTTGCTGCATGCAGTTTCGAGCATCAGGTGCACCACAATGCATACACGACGTCTTCCGTCTGTACGTAAAGCAGAAATTACCGTGACTCGTCAGTAAAGCAAATTTCATCTTCATCGCTCTTTTGGCCAAAATCTGTATAGTCTGTTGAAAAAACGAGTCTGGAGGGGACTATCCAGTGATTGACATCATAAGCATCTGTCAAAATGGAATAAGATGACATCAATCAAATTCGATCCTCCGATCCTGTTATTCGCTTCTTCTGACAAGCATGGGTTGATGAAGACCTATTCTAAATTCTTAATCACCATAAGGTCCCAATCTAACCGCACAGTAAGTAGGAGCGTACGATTTTCAATGAGAACTGTTCTCTGATACACGCATGCAGTTGTTTACTTAACTGGATTTTCAGAATACAGTTTCACCCATAACCAGCGTTGGCTGCCTTACTGAATGAATCAAGTCTACAGATTCTTTGTAGTAACACTTGACAATCATCAAACGGTGCAGAGACCTATCCGGTGCTGTAAGACGTGGTCTTTAAGGCAGAGAATTGATTATAGAAGACAGCAGTGAAGATGTTGATTAACTTTGAAGAAGCAGCGATTCTCAAATGAACAGCTCTCTTGGAATTATGTTCAGAGATAGGATGTGAGGGAGGAACACTTGATCATCTGTACACCTACAAAGAAACCAGCTACATGACGAGAAAACATGATTATCAATAAGAGATTATTTCCATGAAAGAAGTCACATAACGCCAGTTAAAAACCTAACACAGATGTATTTTCATCGGTAAACGTTTATGTGCGTCAGAAATGTAATGAATGAAGTCACGGTAGCCAAGGTGCATTGGCATGCACACGTGTGTCGAATGATGTCGCCAAGATGCTGCACATACATCTATACGTTGTTCTTGTACATGCTCAATAACATCTGCGTGAATTGTGACCGTTAAAAGTCCGAAATATAACTTGAATGCCTGGCTTCTTCAGCAACCCATGTTTGTCTAACAGGCGACAAACTGGATCTGGTGGCCCGGGCTGGTTGACACATGTCATCGTATTCCAAACGGTCTGTGCTCATTATGTCAACCGCTGGTTTGTCTGCTTCGGCTTGATTATTTACAGACCGCCGTCACATAGCTTGAATATTGCTGAGAGCGGCGTTAAAAATAAACAAACATAACTTCACTGTTTGCTTTCTGGGACACATTCCACCTTTTGGAAGAGTCGGCATCCACCAAATAGCTGGAATATTGCTGGGTGAAGCGTTAAATAGTGAGTGAATGAGTGAGTTTAGTTTTACGCCGCACTCCAGTTATATGGCGGTGGTCTGTAATAATTGAATCTGGACCATACAATCAAGTGATCGACAGCATGAACATCGATCTACGCAATGGGATACGATGACATGTGTCAACCACCTAATTCCGTTAGTTGCCCCTTATGAAACATTGCCGAGTGCGTCGTTAAAAAACAAACACAATCTCCACTGTTTGCTTTCTGGGCTACGTTCCACAAATCGACCTTAACGCTGAGGCGCTCCAACCCTCATAATTTACAATGATCGTAGGCGGAGAAAACGTCTGTTGCCAGTCATTGAACGTTCATGCTCTAAGTCGTACTGCTTCGGATTCGGCTGTGGGGCTAAAAAGTCGCTAAAATGTCTGCAGCTGAAGGACCGTTTATAATTTACGTCAAGGGGTATGATGATGATTGTTATTGAGAAGCATGTACAATGTGAATGACCCCACCCTCTAAAAGTTATGTACAAAGTAAGTGACCCCACACACACACACACACCACCACCACCACCACCACCACCTCCTTCATTCATGTACAAAATCAGTTAACCCCCTCAGTACAAAAGATCATCGTACACACACCCTAGCCATAACATAGACAGTCCCTAAAACTCAAGGACGAGCACTTTGCACAAGGTGTCAAAAGGTAAATGAAGACATTTCACATCAACCAAGAGGCGGCAGTCTTGTTAAACCACCATCTATCAAACGAACACATTTATTACTGACTGTCCAAACATCAATGGCACCTGCTCTCTAAGATGATAATACCATATTTCAGAGGTTGTCCTAACGCATGGGCACGGCGGGTATATGCCCGGGGGACCAAAGAACATAGGGGCGCTCATTTATGTAAAATGTGATTCGCTGATATATGCTTAATTGTATCAGGGATACTCTACAACTTATAGAGTCTCCCTGATTGTATCGACCATTTACAAGTTTAGTCCTGTGAGTGGTTGTGCAGGTTGTCACCCCACCGAACTGCTTTGCCCATGGGCCTATGATGTTGTAGAGGCGACCTTGCCCAAGGATGTACTGAATGGATTGCTGAATGTTGCTGCTGGAATGTTGCTAAATTCACTCTTAAATTTAAATGACTGTGCTGAACATTGATATAGGGTAAATTACATTGTGACAAGGGTCAATGTGACTCTAACTGTACATTAAACACGCCTTGTCACATTTGACGGTAACAGGACAGCACTGGTAAAACATTGTAAACAGTATGCGATGGTATATCATACTCTTTGACAGTTGGGTGAAGTGATGAAGATGTTGTTAACAGTTCATGCATGCACTCATACGTGGTCGTTGTATGGGCTGCCTTTGGCTGCTGTTGACGATGTGCCCCCTCTCTCTATCTGTCTTTCTCTCACCCTCTCTCTCCTCCACTCTTCTTTTCACCTCTTCTTCTTTCACTTTCTTTCTCTATCTCTTCGTCTCCTTTTCTCTCTCTCCTTCACCATCCCTGCCCCTCTCTCTTTCCTCGTTCCCTCTCTTTCTCTCTCTTCTTCCTCTTTCGCTCTCCCAGTCTCCTCTCATCTCCCCTCTCTCTATCTGTCTCTTCTCTCACTCTCTCCCTCCACTCTTCTTTTCACCCTCTTCTTCTTTCGCTTTCTTTCTCTATCTCTTTCGTCTCCTTTTTCTCTCCCTCTCCTTTTCTCTCTCTCCTTCACCATCCCTGCCCCCCTCTGTTTCCTCGCTCCCTCTTTTCTCTCTCTCTTTCTTCCTCTTTTCGCTCTCCCCATCTCCTCTCATCCCCTCGCTCTCTATGTAGAAATAGGAAGACATACTATTGCCTATGGTAAAGGGATCTCTCATTGTTGTATTCAGGATTATGTGTCCTTTTGTAGAAGACGAATGTAATGTACTGTTGGTTTGTAGGCGATATACACTGCGACTTGAATGTCTTCTACCACATGTATAAAAAAAATCATACACTAGATAATTTCCTTCAGATAATGTCTAGTAATCATATTGATATTTTGAAGTCCTTGGCCGCCTATTGTGTCAGGTACAAAATATAAGGTACAACCCTCTATCCTCGTAAGTTGTGTGTCTATTTCAAGAAACGCTATTTTAACTGTTATATAACATTAGCCTTCTTGAAAGCTCTTTGTCAACAGTTGCAGTGCATGTAAAAGGCCTGTGGCATCAAGATACTGAATAAACCTCTCTCTCTCTCTCTCTCTCTCTCTCTCTCTCTCTCTCTCTCTCTCTCTCTCTCTCTCTCTCTCTCTCTCTCTCTCTCTCTCTCTCTCTCTCTCTCTCTCTCTCTCTCTCTCTCTCCATCATTCCAACCGTATGAAACTATTAATTACATCGATCTTTCTGGTCTAGCTTGTAGTATTTGGAGAATTCTGGGCTGAGCCCAAGATAACTTGAACCATGTATAACTCTTCTTCTTAAAGACGTCATGGCTAAACTACACTTAACGTCACTTGTCATGTTTGATATCAAAGGGGCGTCGTAATCAAAGACTTTCTCCAGTCCCTTTACCGCTTCACAAAGAGCAAAACGAAAAATACCCAGAGCCTTGGCTGTTTCGAAAAACTAAGCATGGAGCCAGTAAGGTGAAGTTAAAAGAAATAATGTCAGTTAGATGAACGGCTGTAAGCGGCAGAGGGCAGTGAGATTAATGGCAATTAGCGGTAGAGAGCAGATGAACAGGGCAGTTAGATGTACAGGTGTTTCTGAAACAAGCAGTCAGCTGAAACAAAGCAGTTAGATGTACATTTGTTTCTGAAATAAAGCAGTTAGATGTACAGGTGTTTCTGAAACAAGCAGTCAACTGAAACTAAGCAGTTAGATGTACATTTGTTTCTGAAATAAAGCAGTTAGATGTACAGGTGTTTCTGAAACAAGCAGTCAACTGAAACTAAGCAGTTAGATTTTACAGTTGTTTCTGAAATAAAGCAGTTAGATGTACAGGTGTTTCTGAAACAAGCAGTCAACTGAAACTAAGCAGTTAGATTTTACAGTTGTTTCTGAAATAAAGCAGTTAGATGTACAGTTGTTTCAGAAACAAGCAGTCAACTGAAACTAAGCAGTTAGATTTTACAGTTGTTTCTGAAATAAAGCAGTTAGATGTACAGGTGTTTCTGAAACAAGCAGTTAACTGAAACAAAGCAGTTAGATTTTACAGTTGTTTCTGAAATAAAGCAGTTAGATGTACAGTTGTTTCAAGAAACAAGCAGTCAGCTGAAACAAAGCAGTTAGATGTACAGTTGTTTCTGAAATAAAGCAGTTAGATTTTACAGGTGTTTCTGGAAACAAAGCAGTTAGATGTACAGTTGTTTCAGAAACAGGGTAGTCAGATGTACAGGTGTTTCTGAAACAGGGTGGAGTTAGATGTACAGTTGTTTCTGAAACAGGGCAGTCAGCTGAAACAAAGCAGTTAGATGTACAGTTGTTTCAGAAACAGGGTAGTTAGATGTACAGGTGTTTCTGAAACAAAGCAGTTATAAGAAGTACAGCTGTTTCTGAAACAAAGCAGTTAGATGTACAGTTGTTTCAGAAACAGGGTAGTCAGATGTACAGTTGTTTAAGAACAAAAGCAGTTAGATGTACAGTTGTTTCAGAAACAAAGGAGTTAGATGTACAGTCGTTTCAGAAACAGGGTAATCAGATGTACAGTTGTTTCACAAACAAAGCAGTTAGATGTACAGTTGTTTCTGAAACAAAGCAGTTAGATGTACAGTTGTTTCTGAAACAAAGCAGTTAGATAAAACTATTGTTTCTGAAACAAAGCAGTTAGATGTACAGTTGTTTCTGAAACAAAGCAGTTAGATGTACAGCTGTTTCTGAAACAAAGCAGTTAGATGTACAGCTGTTTCTGAAACAAAGCAGTTAGATGTACAGTTGTTTCTGAAACAGGGCTAGTTAGATGTACAGTTGTTTCTGAAACAAAGCAGTTAGATGTACAGTTGTTTCTGAAACAGGGGAGTTAGATGTACAGGTGTTTCAGAAACATAAGAGTTACATGTACCGCTTGCAACAATTTGCAGGTAGACTTGGTTCTGACATTTGCAGGATCGCTTTGTTTTCAAATTTGCAGGTTTACTTTCTTCTCGCAAGAAGCCCTGACCGCCGTGAAAATGTTTTTGCATGAAATGAGACTTACCTTCTCAGGATGACAATTAATTTACTCTTAGTATAAAGTGACCACACTAAACCCTGATATATCTATTCACATTACACTGGTACAATATCTTAGTGACCCTGTACATTGTACATGTCTACAGAGCGAGGTCACAAGACGTGCTGCCAAGTCGGAGAGTGTTAAGACTACCCAAAAGTGCATCTTTCCTGTTACCTAGACTGTCCGGAGATTGTTAAGACTACCCAAACACTGCATCCTTTTGGTTACCTAGATTGCCTAAAGAAAGTAAAGACTATGCAAACACTGTATCCTTCTGGTTACCCATATTGCCTAGAGAACATGAAGGCTGTCCAAACACTGCATCATTTTGGTTACTCATTTAGGTTCTCCGAAGAACGTGAAGACTACCCAAACACTGCATCCTTTTGGTTACCTAGATTGCCCAAAGAAAGTAAAGACTATGCAAACACTGTATCCTTCTGGTTACCCATATTGCCTAGAGAACATGAAGGCTGTCCAAACACTGCATCATTTTGGTTACCCATTTAGGTTGTCCGAAGAACGTGAAGACAACCTAAACACTGCATCCTTTTGGTTACCTAGATTGCCCAAAGAAAGTAAAGACTATGCAAACACTGTATCCTTCTGGTTACCCATATTGCCTAGAGAACATGAAGGCTGTCCAAACACTGCATCATTTTGGTTACTCATTTAGGTTCTCCGAAGAACGTGAAGACTACCTAAACACTGCATCATTTTGGTTACGCAGACAGATTGTCCCGAATATGTGAAAACTACCCAAACATCGAAACTGTGTCTGACCTCGATAACGGTGTCATGGTTTATTTAATTTCCACAAATTTTAACGTATTTATTCATTTCCTTGATGGGCATTTTAGAAATTGAGTTGGTGAAGAATGATGACTATTTTTATGGATATACAAGTTGTTTTATTCTATGAAAGGCGACGTTTCGACATAGATTCTAATGTCGTTGTCAAGCAAGTGACGTTCCCTGTTACCCTGCCTGGCGCTGGTTGTATTAAGCAAGGACTGGAGTACATTAAGTTAGAGCAGGGTATCCATGGTAATGGTATAAAAGTCCTATAAAGCTGATATAACACGGGACAAACACCAGCAGCCACACACGTGCATTCAGGTCGCTGTATTAATGCGATAATCCTGAAAGCGACTTTAATTTAATTTCAGTTTCTGCCGTTTTTACCAAGCTAAGGAATCTGTCATTGAGTAAGATCTAGAAGTGTCATGTCACTACATGATAAAACGACACCCCTCAACATCTCCATTAGGTGAACCAACTGTGTGTACATTGATGTATGCCTTTCTCTTTGTGTATACATGTATGTATACGTATCGATTTCCAAGGTAAGTTAATGGGAAAATGAACGAACAAATAACAAACAACTTTTTCAAGTTAACAATTGGATTACAAACTGTACAAACTTTAAAAAACAATAGTAATTAATGCAAAGGAAATACAGTAGCAGTACATAAATGTAGTAGCAGAACAAAATACAATATATATGGAAAGTGTAATTATTACATACAAATTCATAATTCAGCCTTCAACAATATCTATTTTATACAGGCAATGATACTTGGCAAGTGCACATGACACATGGTTTTATTACTTTGTCTCGAGGGATTAATGATAATTTAATTATATACAAAATATGCAAAATAATTGCTGCGAGTAGCTGCAAAGATTCCGATACTCACCACTCAACTCATGCAAAAATAAACGTTGTTTCATGTGTACCGTGGACATTTCTTGTTGCATGACTATAGCTTATGTAGCATAGCTCATTCCAATAACTAGCCAAGTCGCATTTTTCACATTCTGCTTTTAAACACTACACGTATTACTGTTGATTAAGAGGTGAACAATTATGGTTTTACCACATTATTTTCAACACATCCGGCACGACCAAGGACCATGTGTCTGTGGATAAAATGTGAATACTGCAGACGAGAAAGCTTTCCACATTTTATAATAAAACCATATTTTGTGTCTTCCAGGTCCCCCACAGAATTAACAATAGTCGAAAATGGGTGAAGAAGCATATATATTTATATCTTGGAAACACCAATATTACCAATGAAATAAAGAAAATATTTTGTGATAATTATCTTACAGCACTCATTACTGACTTTGCCAGCATAATTCAATTCCACATTTCCCAATGAATGACAATATCCGCCAATCATTGGTGTCTCATTGTGATATTTTATACAAAAGTCATTGAGTATGGTATAAGGAAACAGAGGCTGTACAGTAACTGTTATGCAAAAACTCTCGCCGACCTCAAACGAAACATGTCCAATACACTTTGAATGTAAAATGAGCAATTTAACAGCTGCACATTATTACGCAAAAGATAGGATATAGAAATAAACCAAATTTTAAGGTAACCGAAATAGACTCCCTTAGTTGGTTCGATCACGTTTTTCTTACATAAGCTGTTCGCTGAATAATTTGATAATAATTTTGCAATATGTGTTATCACTATTTGTTTAAAAGACAATGAACAAAACATTGCTTTCGTTTCTGTTATTAGTAGCTTAGTCGTGATGGGATTGGCGAATCAGATGTGGTTATTGTGATTTTATAGACCGAATGACCAATCAGAATCGAGATACCGGTACATGGTAGAAGTTTCATTTTCAAATTCAGGGAATCAAACACACGTATGGATTTTGAAACCCCTTTATGGTTTTTGACTCGAGACTAAACGCCTCAGAGTTATTTGTTATATTAACTCTGCCCAGCCCATCGGTAGAACCCAAGCTACCGTAGTAGATGATGCCTCTATACAGTCTCATGTTCATGGGTAATTCACTCAGTGTGATCACACGTGTACTCACATTATTGGATACCGTCATCCTCATCAGTTCCCTCTCATTGTTATAATACAACACACCTGCTGTCTGATCTAGAGTAACAGCAAACATGAAACGTCCCGTGGCTAATGTTGACATACCTTGGCCATCATATGTCACCGTGAACAGTTTCTTAAAATTACACCAATATATCTTCTTTCTTCTTGTATCAAGAGTTATCTGCCTTAGAGAAGGTCCATAGGAGACTAAGTCAATGACGGTAGTAAAGTCGTCTCCCAGTGTAGACATGCGGCTGATTGAGTATTTTGGACGAATTGTCCCCAGAAATACCACGCCCCGTCCTTCGTCCACTGCCATGCCATAGGTCCCTACACCATCTCTCAGGACTCTCATCTGACTTGTATCAAGGGCAGATGCTAATATTCTGTAAGGAGTGTACAAGCCGATCAGAAGTTCTCTTGTTTTTGCTAGATAGGCAATGCAGTAAACATTCGCCAGGATGTGATACGGATAGACACTGAGGGAATTATTATGGATGTTGAGTTGACGGAACTGCTGATTGGTGTTTGACCAGAGTGGAGCAATCAGGATCCTACTTTTCTCCTCCTCTGGCCTGGGTGTCGTCAATGATATTGGCAACACAGGTGGTCGGGCCATTGTAGTTGAAGTTGTCAACACAGGTGGTCTGGTTGTGGTCACTAACGTTGTCAGTACTGGTGACGTTGATGTAGAGGTAACATGAGGACTTGCCCCGGGAGAAACAGACACAGAAAGAGCTGTTTTCAGTTGGGATATTTGAAACTGACACGTCTCGTTTAACTCCAGTAAACGCGCATTATCATGCTTGAGTTCAGCAACAGAAACATTACTCTTTTGTAGTTCTAATTCCAGCCTGTGTTTCTCCCTTGCACAGGTATCACTTGTGTTCTGTCCTTTCAAAACATCTACTTTTTTCAGGACAAATTCATGAAATGTAGCCGTCTCGTCCTGGAAATCTTTCAGTGATCTTGATACATGATGCCAATGCCACTTCATTTGATGGTAGCCCTGTTTCACATGCCGTAATCCAGAGACAACCTCACTTTTCACCGTGTCACGAAAGGTCTCTCCTTGTACAATCTCGCTCATGGTCTCTTTCACTTGATCCCGTAGGGTTTCCTTTAACTCAAGTCTCAGTGATGTCTTAGCAGCGTCTATGATATTTCGTATCCTTTTCTCCATACGGATCATATCATCTTTGTTGTGAAACAGTTCCTCCTCCAACTGCTCCAATCTCTGCATGGCAGACACAAAACTATCCTGGCAGTTACACAAGCAGATCAGGAGGGGCAGATCAGCAACCAGGATATACCTTTAAACATGCTCATCTTAGAATTGTACAAAGTGCTTTGAGCAACACTTGTCCGTCAGAGTGATGTGTACGTGTACTCCTTCACATGACACAACCTGTTCTGCTTCTGATTGGCTGGCTTAGTGTTCAAGTATACATGTACTGGGTCATCACGACGTAATCAGTGTTGCCAGTCACGTGTGGTCACGATCTCCTGTTTTGGTGTCAGAAGAAAACTTGGTTATCACTATCTGCATGGGTAGCCTAGTGGTTACCCGTCACGCCGAAGACCCGGGTTCGATTCCTTACATTGGTTCAATGTGTGAAGCCCATATCTGGTATCCCCCGCCGTGATATTGCTGGAATTGCTAAAAGCGTCGTAAAAGTAAATTCACTCACTCACTCACTGCTCTTCTGTCATTAGAGGGTTTGATTGGGGTTAGTAAACCTTTATCTGTGTATCTTGTCCCATATGTTCCTGTAGAGATTTCATGCTTGACTTTAATCGAATTTTTAACCATAACTCTTATTTCTTCCATATGTCCGCATAGCATCATGCACGTGCAACAGCGATACAAACAATCGGGAGTAGAAGATGATATTGCCTGCAGCACTCACAGAACCCAAACGTGTTATGGCCCTTGATGACTCTGAGTGAATCATACATCGTACCATATGCTATCAAACACAGCTACCATCCTGCCATACCGATTGCCATGTTCCCATGTGTTTGTTCGGCTTTATGGGTTGGTGGACCACCGTGTTCCTGTGGATTACCTATGACGTCGTTGTTGCGTTGAGATCGCCACACAGTGCAGAGTTTTAGGTTGAGAAGATATAAGTCGTTACGTTCATATATGTCTCCATAAACTCACAAGCTACTTCAGTGCAGCAAATAGAGGAGACGGGATATGGTTTCTACGCAACATGCGCGATGATGATGACGATGCTGTTGCTGCTGCTCATCGTGATGGTTTATTACTTCCGAAAATTGCAAGTGCAATTTCCTTAGTTTGAAATAATACCCTACACCCAAATTTGTAACGATGTCACACAATCAGCAGGTTGTCACACCATTGGGGTACCATAACACACTAAACCAGCCAGGTCACATCACTGGGGTACCATGACACACTAAACCAGCCAGGTAACATCATTGGGGTACCATAACACACTAAACCAGCCAGGTCACATCATTGGGGTACGATGACACTCTAAACTAGCCAGGTGACAACATTGGGGTACGATTGCCCACTAAACCAGCCAGGTCACAACATTGGGGTACGATGCCACACTAAACCAGCCAGGTCACAACATTGGGGTACGATGGACTACTAAACCAGCCAGGTCACATTATTGGGGTACGATGGCCCACTAAACTAGCCAGGTGACAACATTGGGGTACGATGACTCACTAAACGAGCCAGGTCACATCATTGGGGTACGATGGCCCACTAAACCGGCCAGGTCATAACATTGGGGTACGATGACACACTAAACCAGCCAGGTCACAACATTGGGGTACAATGACTCACTAAACCAGCCAGGTCACACCATTGGGGTACCATGACACACTAAACCAGTCAGGTCACATCATTGGGGTACGATGACACACTAAACCAGCCAGGTCACATCATTGGTGTACCAAGACAGACTGAATCAGCCAGGTCACATCATTGGTGTACCATGACACACTAAACCAGCCAGGTCACATCATTGGGGTACGATGGCCCACTAAACCAGCCAGGTCACAACATTGGGGTACGATGACACACTAAACCAGCCAGGTCACATCATTGATGTACCATGACACACTGAATCAGCCAGGTCACATCATTGGTGTACCATGACACACTAAACCAGCCAGGTCACAACGGTGGAGCACGATGACACAATGAACCAGGCATGTCACACTATTGGTGTATGATGGCACAGTAAGCGGGCCAGGCCACACTATTGGTAGTTATTTACTATTAGAATTCCATCAAAGCACTTTACAAACTGTTTGCTTCATTTGTTGGAAATAATTGCAAGCACCAGGTGTCTAAAAGTTGTGCTGAATAGAATATGTCATGACAGGCATCAAGATTTACAGAATTACCTTTGATCATCCATCATGGGTCAGTTTCCCGACTTTTTGTATTTTGCTCATGATTACCTATAGCAAAATAGACATTTTTAGATATATTTTTCAATATTGTACTATGCAATATGGAAATAAATATTTGATGCATTTATAAACGCGATGCAAATAATTTTATTAGTAAAATATATTGGTTTTAACTCACTCAGCACTGTCTGCGACAAGGAGATGTCCCTGGGTAAACATTAATCATGATTCTTTGATCTGTCATGTCTCGTCAAGGACAGAGCGGCCCCTATGTAATAAATAGATCGCAAACACGAATAAACACCTCTGATTAGATACGATACGACAGATATAATCACGTGTTAAACATCTGCAAATCACATAGGCTGCATCGTGATCGCCTCGGGTTCCATCTGTATTAGACCGGCGATTAGTCTCTGAATATATACAATTGTGAGTGTAACAAATAATCCCATTCAAATAGAAAAGGAGTCCAATGAGATGAGAGATTCCTGGACCTAAGAAAATCTAGACTTGCTTTATTTAAGGCTTAAGCATTACAGGGAGGGCTAGGCAGTAGGGAAAATAATGTGGTTCAGGGACTGTGAGACAGACTACATTACAGGGAGGACTAGGCAGTAGGGGAAATAATGTGGTTCAGGGACTGTGAGACAGACTACATTACAGGGAGGGCTTGGCAGTAGGGAAAATAATGCGGTTCAGGGACTGTGAGACAGACTACATTACAGGGAGGGCTAGGCAGTAGGGAAAATAATGCGGTTCAGGGACTGTGAGACAGACAATACCTGTTTTCAATCCTGAGATATGGGATGCAGGCCCGAGGTGATGCCGCGACTTGGTAGAAAGGCACATGGAGTAACCGCGATTTCGGTTTAATTTCTGAGCTGTTCTTCACAAAGTTAATGTCGGCTTTAATACAGGATCTCTGGATGTTGTCGGTGAGTTGTCAGGGAGAAAGAACAACTGGGAACGTTATATGGACATACGACTTCTTCATCATAAGGAACGCGACATTTCTGTGTACCTGCTAACATCGTTATGAAGCAACTGAAGGGAGGACGTCTATGTGGTATCAATCACATGCGGTGGTGCTTGTGAAGGCTGCCGTGCCTGAGGTCGTGATCAGTGATGTACTGGCAAATCACCGTATGATGATTGATATTGATTGACATCTGCTCGTGCTAATTGCAGCTTGATTTGCATCAATAACCGTTCGATGAACCAATATTAGCCCTAAAGGATGAGTTTTTATCTGTCTCCCGTTTTGCCAGTAGGAGGGATGCACGCCCCCGTTTCTGAATCATATATCAGATATAAAGAGTGAGTTTAGTTTTACGCCGCCTTTAGCACTATTATTGCAATAACACGGCGGGGAACACCAGAAATCGGCTTCACACTTTGTGTCCATGTAGGGAATCAAACCCGGGTCTTCCGTGCGACGAGCGAACGCCATTACCACTAGGCCACCCACCGCCCCTCTGTCAGATATACATATATCTACATGTGGAATATGATGAGACTATGACATACTACACTACGACCTATTTCAGTACTATAACTATAGGGTAATCCATTTTTGAAATTCACAAACAATATTACATTTAAAAAGGAATTTAGAAAACTCACGTTTGCGTTGTGCTCATATATTGCTTGGTAATGATTTATCACTATATTTTCATCATTTGTTGTTTGTTTGTTTGTTTTATACATATTTTATTCATTCAAGAAAAGGATTGGGCACCAGTTATCCAACTTAGAAAAGCCCTTCCAAACATCATTTGTTTACATTCACATTATTTCCATTAGTTGCATTGGTTATATTTTTAGTTTAAGATTACAAGGCACATGGTAGAGTTAGTAGATGAGTTTAGTTTTAGCTGCTTTTAGCACTATTCCAGCAATATTCCAGCAATATCAAACAAATGAACTTCACACATGGTACCCATGTGGGGAATCGAACCCGAGTCTTCGGTTTGACGAGCGAACGCTTTAACCATTAGGCTACTCCACTGCCCCGAACATGGTAGAAATATCGATAATAGAAACAGGGACAGACCTGAATATGTGTGTGATATATGTCACACTGCATGCTTTAATCTGGTGATGTTCTCTCTCTTAACAAGGTGACAAGGGTTGTCAGTAGCTGTCACAGTATGGGACGTCCATGTCACTTGCGTCTGCAAGTGTTGATTACAACATAACGATAACAGCGCTAATATAAAATAAACACCCTAATTTCAATAGACAACATGATACCAACTGTATATCTGTCTACCTTACATCACCCTTACATTTCTCTATAACTTTAGCATTACAACGAATGTAAACATATTTAATATACTCATGGCAATAATGGTTTGTCACCCCTTCAATTTTTTGTTGGAGAGGGTGTGTGGGGTCAGGGGATGTGGGGTTGGGGTTGGGGTGGGAGAGGGGTGACAACCATTATTGGCATGTGTATATTATGTAGGTTGACAGTCAGGGAAATCTCAAGGTGACCTTCGGGAGACTTCGACAGTTTTTCCTCAGCCCTGATAACACTATGGCTGAAACACTACTGTGTGGCGGCAGCTGATTATGTCCTACGTGTTGCTGGCTGTCTTTCAAGGCTGTTACACTGACGTCCCGGGGTTACGTCTCTATGAACACAAATATTTCAACATTTATATCGTTAAAGTGTCTTCTGAACATATCATAAGTAGGAATCCAGACTGAGAGAATTTATTGAAAACAGAAGAATCTTGGCCTGTCAATGTTAACATATTCACTCTGAGAGTGTGGGTTCGAATCCTGGATGACATCCAAACACCCAAAGTATTCGTAACTGTATTTTATTGACAAATGTAATCCCAAGTACAACACATATTACGTTTGACCACTTTCTAAAAAGGTATTGTGTATTCATTGTAAACCTGCTTTGGACATTGTCGGATATCACTGTATGTGTGCGAGAGACAGTGCGATAATATTTAACAGTAAATCATGGACTACAGGTAACGAAGGGATATTCGAGACATGGAGACACAAATTCAACGTCTTCAGCAACCTGTGCTGTTGTGCTATGAGGTGACTAAATAGATTTGGTGAGTGAGCATTGTTTCACGCCGCTGTCTCTGAGGGGACATCAGAAATGGGCTCCACACACTGTACCGGTGTTGAGAAACGAACCCAGGCCTTGGCGTGACGAGCAAACGCTGTATCCACCACGCTACCCTGCTGACACAAACAGATTTGGAAGACATAGTGAGACGACTGGATTGATTACGTATCATCTCTCCTAACTTTGCCGATAGATATCAATCACTGGATTGTGTGGTTCCGATTGAAACACTGTAATGGTGTGATGGTGGCAGAGCTCCTAGTTTCATACGAACACAATGACATCAGACTGACACAATAGTCAATCGAGTGAGTGAGTGAATAAGATCTTACGCCGATGATTGCAGTACTTGAAAGGCATTTAGTTGTTATAATGACATGCTTTTTAGATATCGATTTCTACTTTATCCTCCTTCATCAGGTAAATGATGAAGAATTTAAAGAAGTTGTCATCCATGAAACGTGTTACGACTTCAGCTATATTCTAGCAATATCACAGCGGGGCTTCACATGTAGCATCCACGTGGGATTCGAACTTCGGATTTCGGCGACACTGCAAAATGATTAAACCCCTGGGCTACCTCCATGTCCGGTACAGTCAACTGTTGTGTTTTGGGGACGCGCACTCCCAGCAAAGTGGTCCCCGGCGTCGCATATTGGTCGTAGAGAGTTGGTTCCCTGACATATTCCAGAAACCCATGATTGTAGGTTCGAAACCCGATTCGCAAGATGTTGGTGTGTCAGCACCGAACTGGTGTTCTTTAATGTCACGCCAGCCCAAACATCTAAGGTCTGCATCTCTGCGGCCTTTCCTTGCGTCGTGATGTAACTGGGAAAATGTTAAACGTCCAACGTCGTGATGTACCTGGGATAATGTCAAACGCCCCACGTCGCGATGTACCTGGGATAATGTTAAATGCCCCACGTCGTGATGTAACGGAGATAATGTTAAATGCCCACGTCGTGATGTAGCTGAAATAATATTAAACGCCCCACGTCGTCTCCCAGATTGTATCACCTATTTCAGCACGGCTCCTTGGGGGCTGCATAAATCGCCTTACGCGCGCATGCCGCGCGTCGTTGGATAGCTGTGTCCTGTGGCTACACGGAGAATGTTTCCGTTTGTTTTACGCAACTTTATAGCCGAGCAATTAAGGTTTCTGTGATTTTAAGCTGTGCGTTTTCTTCCACGTAGGCCCCGGTGGAAGAAATTTGTTCCACCAGCCTCCGGTGGAAGTCGCCTGCGCCATGGCATTTTCAAGCCTTTTACTTTGTCATATCTATGCATGCTATACGTTCTTGGAAACCTTGGGAAACGCTCTCTCAAATATACAAACGTGAATATTGTGCTGCCCTGGTAACCAGTCAGATTGAAACTCCGACGTGATGTTTTGTGTAATTTTACTGAAGTTCAATTCTTCTGTGATATAGCAATTTTCGCCAACACACGCGCAGTCGTGATATAACGGCTACTATTCTTACAGATCACCTCAGAATATACATTTCTATAGCGCGTTTGAAAGCCTATTAAGGCGTGTTTTTAGACAATGTATAATACGCACATGTTGCACATTCAGTGGTGGAGCTATATAAGTGTTAATGTGCGAACTGCAAAATATATGGGACGTGATATAGATTGGCGGAATTTAGATGAATCTGTACACCGGCTATACCGGCGGTGTTAATATTTACATATATAGTGCATTTGCAAGATTATTCATGGGGGATTCTGGGAATATGTAATATGTTGTTGTGCAACATTAGATAGTTGAGCAATACAGGAATGAACATGCTTGACAGAACTAAAAGTACAAGCGTTTGGAATCTAACCATAACAGCAATACCTGTAGTGTTATTATTTATAATGTTAGTGTATCGGAAAGCCCTTGAAAATGCGGTTCTGCCAAGGTATAATGTGCATTCGAGTCACACCTGATAGTCGGGCTCTGCGCGCAGTTATATTTTGCTGATACCGGATCAAATCTATGATCTGGCGTGCATGCTCCGTCGGCCCGTCGGCGTTATGACAGCTATACTTTATCACAAAAAGCCGCCTCTATTGTCACTTAATTAGCTTTATATCACACTCTATATATCACATCTACGTATCATCATTGTTTTTATAACGTCTGTTTGACCTGTCCTCATGGATTCGTTGTATATACATGCACATCTCTAGCTTCCTGTAAATCTAATTATCACTTCATTAGCTGTATATCACTCTGCTGTATTTACTGTTTAGTCTGAGGCGTGGCAGGTAATTTCCGGAGATGTACCACTAATCAGCAAATTTAATTTCGTCACCGTGAAGATATCCTTCTTTTGATAAGCAGCTTTGTGATTTTATAATCTTGTCGCCCGACTGATTTCGGCCATGTGCATAGAATGCTTGGTTTTCATTGGGATGGGCAATTCACACCTTTTGGCGTGCCCTTGCCCCTCAAATGGACGTCATGCATAGAATGGAGATGGGCAATTCACAATTTCCTCCTCTCCCTTAAAACATCCGACTTGGTCACATGACAGTGACCTTCATCTAAACCATTCCATTGGCTATCTGGCGGGGACGTGGTAATATAAGTGAATGCTCACAATATCATCATCACAGACCGAGTGTCTTAGTGGACGAATACCAGTCGGCGTTGACGATCCCTATTGGCAAGTGAACTTTACTTTTATTACCTTTTGCTTGTTTTTAATAAGTCATCTACGCTGCTCAATATATCAAACTGATACATAGCATAAATAGGGTTCTTAAAATATCCAAGTACAAAACTGTGACATCAAGGCCCTTTTCTGTAGCTCCCAGAAAAACATAGTACAGTGAATCTTTTGCCAGTATGCCTTCCACAAATGTATCAGTGGTTTGTCAAAAGTGCAAAACATATTACAAAGGCGTTGCGCATTTAAAAAATGTTATCCTAACAGTTCTACTGCTGCTATAAACGCCATTCATGCCCAAAATCGCCGCCAAAGCGAGTCTTATACAGCTACTCAGCTTGTGTCCATGTCGGCTCTATTGGCATTTTGTGGCACATTCACAATAAACAAAACCAAATCCCTGAGTACATCAGGGTACTAAAACACTGGCCACACAATACAAGGAGAGGACGCACCTGTAGCCTCTCCTTCAAATAATAATCAATGCCGAGTACCAGTACTGGTTTAACTGGGTCGACCAGAAATGGTACTCGGTATAATTACCAACACAACTCAGTCAGGGCTAATCTAACTAACTCTGGCTTATATGATAGGTTCCTGAAAGTGAACCCACACTTTCAGGGTTTTAAGCAATATTTAACCAATATTCTTAAAAAGCAGGGGCGTAATGCTGGGGACACATGTCGCCGCGTTTCTAAGTTTTTCTATTTTATCCAAAACAGGTATTCCCAAATAGTAATATGGCTTGTATCAATTTTGATATATTTGAGCACGTAGATGAAATACATCATTTCAACATGGTATTTTCGCAAAACGGGGTTTCTGCAGGTGCCATTAAAATTACATGGCAGCAGTCAAATCCTTTCTCACCTACTGTCAAACATATGTTAAAATGTCACCCAGGGTTTGCGATAATTTGCGTAGGTTTACAAGTGCTACAAATTGTTCATATACAGGTGTAAGTAAACAATATAAACGCGAGGAAGCCCATAAATCTGTTGCAGAATTCAGAGATGAAACCAGGCAACCGCCATCCATTTCCGTTGCTCAAAGGGATACACAGATCCTGCAACCAGACGGGAGGTGAGGGACATCCTGGATCGGGCCAAGGCAGATCGACAATCCGATGACGATCAGCGCCTGGTGATGCGGTACCTGTCCTGTGGGATAATTCAACTTGGTCATGCCCAAAGACCTTCGGTGGCATCCTGTATGAAGTTGGCTGACTTTGATAAGGCACGATCCGTTGGCGGCAGGTACCAAATTTCGTTCATGGACCACAAGACGTCCACGAGCTTCCTGGTCAGCATAACCTTGTGCAAGAGGAGTACAACATGTTCAGGGATTACCGCCGGTATATACGTGGTGACATGCCTGAAGATGTCCAGCCGGAAAAGTCGCCTTTCTTCAGAAGGGTGGACAATGGTACCGAAGTGGGTAACATGTCCCTCGAGTTGGCCCGCTTCCAGGGCGAAAGAGGTTTCTTTAAACCCAACGAGGGAAATAAACGTAAGACATTTACAGCCACGGATGTTCGAAAGCTTTGGAGACTGAAGTGGCAAGGCAGCATCCCGATGATGATGCAAAACGTAAGATGGCCAGTGACTATCTTGCACATGGCCCAAAACAGTAGATAAATATTATGTGAAAAAACACCCTTACAGGCTGCTGGTGAGTGTGCATTTGTAGCCGGTGTCATCAAACAAGCAGCTAGTGCATCAAACGACGGTGAGGAACCTGCCTCGGCGTCCATTCCAACAACGCCCCAGCCCCAGCCCCAAACCCCAAAGGTAGGGGAAAGGAAAAGGCAAAAAGTAAAGGCAAAGGCAAACTCATCAAGCCCAAAGGTAATAAATTAGGTGGATGAGTGGAAGGTGGGGAAGGGAAAGGTAACAGAAACAGGGAAGATGATCAAACCATAATCAACTATAGGCTAGAAGTAATAGGATATAACCTGTAATTCCATAACCTAATGTCAGTATTGACGCATTAGGTTTATACAACAGTAGTAAAGGGGTTCGCTGTTCGAACTTGCTGTTGTGGGAATGGTGCAGGAAAATGAAAATGGCACTCTTAAAGAGCAACCTCCACGTGGTGAGTGCTGGTTAATACGAATAGCTCTTAAAGTTTCTTTGGGGTGGTTCCGACGAGCTATAAATCACCATTGTGCAACTTATTTGATACGTAGACGTACGTGTATTTCGCAATGTTTATCATTCATTTATATGACAATGTATATATATATATAAGGTCTCTTTTTCAGCTATAATGTCTATATGCAAATTCGTGTCTAACGACCTACATGTCGCTTTTTCGTCCTTCATCCGTTGTGCGATCCATAATATCTATAATGCATATGGGCCCTTTCAAATTTGTTTCTAAAACGAATAACACGTACATCTGCGACATTTCCCATCTGGTGTGCCGACGCTATCAGCGAAAATCAGTGCTTGTTTCGTTTGGTAATTATTTCTATATCTGATGTTGGTCCTTGACAGCTATAATATTCATTATGCAATGTTGGATTTTTAATATCTATGACGCATTTGAAAGGCCTTTCCAGTGCGCTTTTAACGATGTATAACATGCACATTTACGCCGCTGCGCAAAGGTACTTTAGATGTCCGTATATAATGGTAATTTCCGTCTCCAATGCGCTATGGGCCATGTGCTATGGGCGGAAGATGTTTTCCGCATAAATTCATTATGCAAAGTTGGATTCTTAATATCTATAACGCATTTGAAAGGCCTTTCCAGTGCGCTTCTAACGATGTATAACATGCACATTTACGCCGCTGCGCAAAGGTACTTTAGATGTCCGTATATATTGGTAATTTCCGTCTCCAATGTGATATCGGCGGAAGATGTTTTCCGCATAAATTCATTATGCAATGTTGGATTCTTAATATCTATAACGCATTTGAAAGGCCTTTCCAGTGCGCTTCTAACGATGTATAACATGCACATTTGCGCCGCTGTGCAAAGGTACTTGTTCGTATATAATGATAATTTCCGTGTGCCATGTGCTATCGGGCGGAAGATGTTTTCCACATAAATTCATTATGCAATGTTGGATTCTTAATATCTATAACGCATTTGAAAGGCCTTTCCAGTGCGCTTCTAACGATGTATAACATGCACATTTGCGCCGCTGCGCAAAGGTACCAGTGTTGTTCGTGTATAATGGTCATTTCCGTGTCCCATGTGCTATCGGCGGAAGATGTTTTTTGTGCATAAATTCATTATGCAATGTTGGATTCTTAATATCTATAACGCATTTGAAAGGCCTTTCCAGTGCGCTTCTAACGATGTATAACATGCACATTTGCGCCGCTGTGCAAAGGTCTTGTTCGCGTATAATGGTAATTTCCGTGTGCCATGTGCTATGGGCGGAAGATGTTTTCCGCATAAATTCATTATGCAATGTTGGATTCTTAATATCTATAACGCATTTGAAAGGCCTTTCCAGTGCGCTTCTAACGATGTATAACATGCACATTTACGCCGCTGCGCAAAGGTACTTGTAGATGTTCGTATATAATGGTCATTTCCGTCTCCAATGCGCTATCGGCGGAAGATGTTTTCCGCATAAATTCATTATGCAATGTTGGATTCTTAATATCTATAACGCATTTGAAAGGCCTTTCCAGTGCGCTTCTAACGATGTATAACATGCACATTTGCGCCGCTGCGCAAAGGTACTTTAGATGTCCGTATATAATGGTAATTTCCGTCTCCAATGCGCTATGGGCGGAAGATGTTTTCCGCATAAATTCATTATGCAAAAAGTTGGATTCTTAATATCTATAAAGCGCATTTGAAAGGCCTTTCCAGTGCGCTTCTAACGATGTATAACATGCACATTTACGCCGCTGTGCAAAGGTCTTGTTGTCGCGTATAATGATAATTTCCGTGTGCCATGTGCTATCGGCGGAAGATGTTTTCCACATAAATTCATTATGCAATGTTGGATTCTTAATATCTATAACGCATTTGAAAGGCCTTTCCAGTGCGCTTCTAACGATGTATAACATGCACATTTGCGCCGCTGCGCAAAGGTACTTTAGTTCGTATATAATGGTCATTTCCGTCTCCAATGTGCTATGGGCGGAAGATGTTTTCCGCATAAATTCATTATGCAATGTTGGATTCTTAATATCTATAACGCATTTGAAAGGCCTTTCCAGTGCGCTTCTAACGATGTATAACATGCACATTTGCGCCGCTGTGCAAAGGTCTTGTTCGCGTATAATGATAATTTCCGTGTGCCATGTGCTATGGGCGGAAGATGTTTTCCACATAAATTCATTATGCAATGTTGGATTCTTAATATCTATAACGCATTTGAAAGGCCTTTCCAGTGCGCTTCTAACGATGTATAACATGCACATTTACGCCGCTGCGCAAAGGTACTTTTGTTCGTATATAATGGTAATTTCCGTGTCCCATGTGCTATCGGCGGAAGATGTTTTCCACATAAATTCATTATGCAATGTTGGATTCTTAATATCTATAACGCATTTGAAAGGCCTTTCCAGTGCGCTTCTAACGATGTATAACATGCACATTTGCGCCGCTGCGCAAAGGTACTTGTAGATGTACCGTATATAATGGTAATTTCCGTGTCCAATGTGCTATGGGCGGAAGATGTTTTCCACATAAATTCATTATGCAAAGTTGGATTCTTAATATCTATAACGCATTTGAAAGGCCTTTCCAGTGCGCTTCTAACGATGTATAACATGCACATTTGCGCCGCTGCGCAAAGGTACTTTAGTTCGTGCATAATGGTCATTTCCGTGTCCCATGTGCTATGGGCGGAAGATGTTTTCCGCATAAATTCATTATGCAATGTTGGATTCTTAATATCTATAACGCATTTGAAAGGCCTTTCCAGTGCGCTTCTAACGATGCATAACATGCACATTTGCGCCGCTGTGCAAAGGTCTTGTTCGCGTATAATGATAATTTCCGTGTGCCATGTGCTATGGGCGGAAGATGTTTTCCACATAAATTCATTATGCAATGTTGGATTCTTAATATCTATAACGCATTTGAAAGGCCTTTCCAGTGCGCTTCTAACGATGTATAACATGCACATTTACGCCGCTGCGCAAAGGTACCAGTGTTGTTCGTGTATAATGGTCATTTCCGTGTCCCATGTGCTATGGGCGGAAGATGTTTTCCGCATA
Source organism: Haliotis rubra (assembly GCF_003918875.1). Taxonomy (NCBI): domain Eukaryota; kingdom Metazoa; phylum Mollusca; class Gastropoda; order Lepetellida; family Haliotidae; genus Haliotis; species Haliotis rubra. The sequence goes on along the minus strand of NW_025765077.1, from coordinate 237,667 downwards.
AATTCATTATGCAATGTTGGATTCTTAATATCTATAACGCATTTGAAAGGCCTTTCCAGTGCGCTTCTAACGATGTATAACATGCACATTTACGCCGCTGTGCAAAGGTACTTTAGTGTCGCGTATAATGGTAATTTCCGTCTCCCATGTGCTATGGGCGGAAGATGTTTTCCGCATAAATTCATTATGCAATGTTGGATTCTTAATATCTATAACGCATTTGAAAGGCCTTTCCAGTGCGCTTCTAACGATGTATAACATGCACATTTGCGCCGCTGCGCAAGGTACTTGATGTCCGTATATAATGGTAATTTCCGTCTCCAATGTGCTATGGGCGGAAGATGTTTTCCGCATAAATTCATTATGCAATGTTGGATTCTTAATATCTATAACGCATTTGAAAGGCCTTTCCAGTGCGCTTCTAACGATGTATAACATGCACATTTGCGCCGCTGTGCAAAGGTACTTTAGATGTCCGTATATAATGATAATTTCCGTCTCCCATGTGCTATGGGCGGAAGATGTTTTCCGCATAAATTCATTATGCAATGTTGGATTCTTAATATCTATAACGCATTTGAAAGGCCTTTCCAGTGCGCTTCTAACGATGTATAACATGCACATTTGCGCCGCTGCGCAAAGGTACTTTGTTCGCGTATAATGGTAATTTCCGTGTCCCATGTGCTATCGGCGGAAGATGTTTTCCGCATAAATTCATTATGCAATGTTGGATTCTTAATATCTATAACGCATTTGAAAGGCCTTTCCAGTGCGCTTCTAACGATGTATAACATGCACATTTACGCCGCTGCGCAAAGGTACCAGTGTTGTTCGTGTATAATGGTCATTTCCGTGTCCCATGTGCTATGGGCGGAAGATGTTTTCCGCATAAATTCATTATGCAATGTTGGATTCTTAATATCTATAACGCATTTGAAAGGCCTTTCCAGTGCGCTTCTAACGATGTATAACATGCACATTTGCGCCGCTGTGCAAAGGTCTTGTTCGCGTATAATGATAATTTCCGTGTGCCATGTGCTATGGGCGGAAGATGTTTTCCACATAAATTCATTATGCAATGTTGGATTCTTAATATCTATAACGCATTTGAAAGGCCTTTCCAGTGCGCTTCTAACGATGTATAACATGCACATTTACGCCGCTGTGCAAAGGTACTTTAGATGTCCGTATATAATGGTAATTTCCGTCTCCAATGCGCTATGGGCGGAAGATGTTTTCCGCATAAATTCATTATGCAATGTTGGATTCTTAATATCTATAACGCATTTGAAAGGCCTTTCCAGTGCGCTTCTAACGATGTATAACATGCACATTTGCGCCGCTGCGCAAAGGTACTTTTAGATGTCCGTATATAATCGTAATTTCCGTCTCCAATGCGCTATGGGCGGAAGATGTTTTCCCGCATAAATTCATTATGCAAAGTTGGATTCTTAATATCTATAGCGCATTTGAAAGGTCTTTCTAGTGCGCTTCTAAGGATGTATAACAAGCGCATTTGCGCCGCTGCGCAAAGGTACCAGTGTTGTTCGCGTATAATGGTCATTTCCGTGTCCCATGTGCTATGGGCGGAAGATGTTTTTTGTGCATAAATTCATTATGCAATGTTCGATTCTTAATATCTATAACGCATTTGAAAGGCCTTTCCAGTGCGCTTCTAACGATGTATAACATGCACATTTACGCCGCTGCGCAAAGGTACCAGTTTAGATGTCCGTATATAATGGTAATTTCCGTCTCCAATGTGCTATGGGCGGAAGATGTTTTCCGCATAAATTCATTATGCAATGTTGGATTCTTAATATCTATAACGCATTTGAAAGGCCTTTCCAGTGCGCTTCTAACGATGTATAACATGCACATTTACGCCGCTGTGCAAAGGTCTTGTTCGCGTATAATGATAATTTCCGTGTCCCATGTGCTATTGGCGGAAGATGTTTTCCGCATAAATTCATTATGCAATGTTGGATTCTTAATATCTATAGCGCATTTGAAAGGCCTTTCCAGTGCGCTTCTAACGATGTATAACATGCACATTTACGCCGCTGCGCAAAGGTACCAGTGTTGTTCGTGCATAATGGTCATTTCCGTGTCCCATGTGCTATGGGCGGAAGATGTTTTCCGCATAAATTCATTATGCAATGTTGGATTCTTAATATCTATAACGCATTTGAAAGGCCTTTCCAGTGCGCTTCTAACGATGTATAACATGCACATTTGCGCCGCTGCGCAAAGGTACTTTAGTTTCGTGTATAATGGTAATTTCCGTGTCCACCATGTGCTATGGGCGGAAGATGTTTTCCACATAAATTCATTATGCAATGTTGGATTCTTAATATCTATAACGCATTTGAAAGGCCTTTCCAGTGCGCTTCTAACGATGTATAACATGCACATTTGCGCCGCTGCGCAAAGGTACCAGTGTTGTTGTTCGTGCATAATGGTCATTTCCGTGTCCCATGTGCTATGGGCGGAAGATGTTTTTGTCATAAATTCATTATGCAATGTACGATTCTTAATATCTATAACGCATTTTGAAGGCCTTTCCAGTGCGCTTCTAACGATGTATAACATGCACATTTGCGCCGCTGCGCAAAGGTCTTGTCATGTCCGCATATAATGATAATTTCCGTGTGCCATGTGCTATGGGCGGAAGATGTTTTCCACATAAATTCATTATGCAAAGTTGGATTCTTAATATCTATAACGCATTTGAAAGGCCTTTCCAGTGCGCTTCTAACGATGTATAACATGCACATTTACGCCGCTGCGCAAAGGTACTTTAGATGTCCGTATATAATGGTAATTTCCGTCTCCAATGTGCTATGGGCGGAAGATGTTTTCCGCATAAATTCATTATGCAATGTTGGATTCTTAATATCTATAGCGCATTTGAAAGGCCTTTCCAGTGCGCTTCTAACGATGTATAACATGCACATTTGCGCCGCTGCGCAAAGGTACTTTAGATGTCCGTATATAATGGTAATTTCCGTCTCCAATGCGCTATGGGCGGAAGATGTTTTCCGCACAAATTCATTATGCAATGTTGGATTCTTAATATCTATAACGCATTTGAAAGGCCTTTCCAGTGCGCTTCTAACGATGTATAACATGCACATTTACGCCGCTGTGCAAAGGTCTTGTGTCCGTATATAATGATAATTTCCGTCTCCAATGTGCTATCGGCGGAAGATGTTTTCCGCATAAATTCATTATGCAAAGTTGGATTCTTAATATCTATAACGCATTTGAAAGGCCTTTCCAGTGCGCTTCTAACGATGTATAACATGCACATTTACGCCGCTGCGCAAAGGTACCAGTGTTGTTCGTGTATAATGGTCATTTCCGTGTCCCATGTGCTATGGGCGGAAGATGTTTTCCGCATAAATTCATTATGCAAATTACGATTCTTAATATCTATAACGCATTTGAAAGGCCTTTCCAGTGCGCTTCTAACGATGTATAACATGCACATTTGCGCCGCTGTGCAAAGGTACTTGTTCGCGTATAATGGTAATTTCCGTGTGCCATGTGCTATCGGCGGAAGATGTTTTCCACATAAATTCATTATGCAAAGTTGGATTCTTAATATCTATAACGCATTTGAAAGGCCTTTCCAGTGCGCTTCTAACGATGTATAACATGCACATTTACGCCGCTGCGCAAAGGTACTTTAGATGTCCGTATATAATGGTAATTTCCGTCTCCAATGCGCTATGGGCGGAAGATGTTTTCCGCACAAATTCATTATGCAATGTTGGATTCTTAATATCTATAGCGCATTTGAAAGGCCTTTCCAGTGCGCTTCTAACGATGTATAACATGCACATTTGCGCCGCTGTGCAAAGGTACTTTAGATGTCCGTATATAATGGTAATTTCCGTCTCCAATGTGCTATCGGCGGAAGATGTTTTCCGCATAAATTCATTATGCAATGTTGGATTCTTAATATCTATAACGCATTTGAAAGGCCTTTCCAGTGCGCTTCTAACGATGTATAACATGCACATTTACGCCGCTGTGCAAAGGTACTTGTGTCGCGTATAATGATAATTTCCGTGTGCCATGTGCTATCGGCGGAAGATGTTTTCCGCATAAATTCATTATGCAAAGTTGGATTCTTAATATCTATAACGCATTTGAAAGGCCTTTCCAGTGCGCTTCTAACGATGTATAACATGCACATTTGCGCCGCTGCGCAAAGGTACCAGTGTTGTTCGTGCATAATGGTCATTTCCGTGTCCCATGTGCTATGGGCGGAAGATGTTTTTGTGCATAAATTCATTATGCATATTACGATTCTTAATATCTATAACGCATTTGAAAGGCCTTTCCAGTGCGCTTCTAACGATGTATAACATGCACATTTACGCCGCTGTGCAAAGGTCTTGTACGCGTATAATGGTAATTTCCGTGTGCCATGTGCTATGGGCGGAAGATGTTTTCCACATAAATTCATTATGCAATGTTGGATTCTTAATATCTATAACGCATTTGAAAGGCCTTTCCAGTGCGCTTTAACGATGTATAACATGCACATTTACGCCGCTGCGCAAAGGTACTTTAGATGTCCGTATATAATCGTAATTTCCGTCTCCAATGCGCTATGGGCGGAAGATGTTTTCCGCACAAATTCATTATGCAAAGTTGGATTCTTAATATCTATAGCGCATTTGAAAGGCCTTTCCAGTGCGCTTCTAACGATGTATAACATGCACATTTACGCCGCTGTGCAAAGGTCTTGTACGCGTATAATGATAATTTCCGTGTGCCATGTGCTATCGGCGGAAGATGTTTTCCGCATAAATTCATTATGCAAAGTTGGATTCTTAATATCTATAACGCATTTGAAAGGCCTTTCCAGTGCGCTTCTAACGATGTATAACATGCACATTTGCTCCGTTGCGCAAAGGTACCAGTGTTGTTCGTGCATAATGGTCATTTCCGTGTCCCATGTGCTATGGGCGGAAGATGTTTTTTGTCCTAAATTCATTATGCATATTACGATTCCTAATATCTATAACGCGTTTTGAAGGCCTTTCCAGTGCGCTTCTAACGATGTGTAACATGCACATTTGCGCCGCTGTGCAAAGGTCTTTGTTCGCGTATAATGGTAATTTCCGTGTGCCATGTGCTATGGGCGGAAGATGTTTTTGTGCATAAATTCATTATGCAAAGTTGGATTCTTAATATCTATAACGCATTTGAAAGGCCTTTCCAGTGCGCTTCTAACGATGTATAACACATGCATTTACGCCGCTGCGCAAAGGTACTTTAGATGTCCGTATATAATGGTAATTTCCGTCTCCAATGCGCTATGGGCCATCTATGGGCGGAAGATGTTTTCCATAAATTCATTATGCAATGTTGGATTCTTAATATCTATAACGCATTTGAAAGGCCTTTCCAGTGCGCTTCTAACGATGTATAACATGCACATTTACGCCGCTGCGCAAAGGTACTTTAGATGCCGTATATATTGGTCATTTCCGTCTCCAATGTGATATCGGCGGAAGATGTTTTCCGCATAAATTCATTATGCAATGTTGGATTCTTAATATCTATAACGCATTTGAAAGGCCTTTCCAGTGCGCTTCTAACGATGTATAACATGCGCATTTGCGCCGCTGTGCAAAGGTCTTGTTCGCGTATAATGATAATTTCCGTGTGCCATGTGCTATGGGCGGAAGATGTTTTCCGCATAAATTCATTATGCAATGTTGGATTCTTAATATCTATAACGCATTTGAAAGGCCTTTCCAGTGCGCTTCTAACGATGTATAACATGCACATTTGCGCCGCTGCGCAAAGGTACCAGTGTTGTTCGTGTATAATGGTCATTTCCGTGTCCCATGTGCTATGGGCGGAAGATGTTTTCCGCATAAATTCATTATGCAATGTTGGATTCTTAATATCTATAACGCATTTGAAAGGCCTTTCCAGTGCGCTTCTAACGATGTATAACATGCACATTTACGCCGCTGCGCAAAGGTACTTTAGATGTCCGTATATAATGGTAATTTCCGTCTCCAATGCGCTATGGGCGGAAGATGTTTTTCCACATAAATTCATTATGCAATGTTGGATTCTTAATATCTATAACGCATTTGAAAGGCCTTTCCAGTGCGCTTCTAACGATGTATAACATGCACATTTACGCCGCTGCGCAAAGGTACTTTAGATGCCAGTATATATTGGTCATTTCCGTCTCCAATGTGATATCGGCGGAAGATGTTTTCCGCATAAATTCATTATGCAATGTTGGACTCTTAATATCTATGACGCATTTGAAAGGCCTTTCCAGTGCGCTTCTAACGATGTATAACATGCACATTTACGCCGCTGCGTAAAGGTACTTTAGATGTCCGTATATAATGGTAATTTCCGTCTCCAATGCGCTATGGGCCATGTGCTATGGGCGGAAGATGTTTTCCACATAAATTCATTATGCAATGTTGGATTCTTAATATCTATAACGCATTTGAAAGGCCTTTCCAGTGCGCTTCTAACGATGTATAACATGCACATTTACGCCGCTGCGCAAAGGTACTTTAGATGCCAGTATATATTGGTCATTTCCGTCTCCAATGTGATATCGGCGGAAGATGTTTTCCGCATAAATTCATTATGCAATGTTGGATTCTTAACATCTATAACGCATTTGAAAGGCCTTTCCAGTGCGCTTCTAACGATGTATAAAAAGCGCATTTGCGCCGCTGTGCAAAGGTCTTGTTCGCGTATAATGATAATTTCCGTGTGCCATGTGCTATGGGCGGAAGATGTTTTCCGCACAAATTCATTATGCAATGTTGGATTCTTAATATCTATAACGCATTTGAAAGGCCTTTCCAGTGCGCTTCTAACGATGTATAACATGCACATTTGCGCCGCTGCGCAAAGGTACCAGTGTTGTTCGTGTATAATGGTCATTTCCGTGTCCCATGTGCTATGGGCGGAAGATGTTTTCCGCATAAATTCATTATGCAATGTTGGATTCTTAATATCTATAGCGCATTTGAAAGGCCTTTCCAGTGCGCTTCTAACGATGTATAACATGCACATTTACGCCGCTGCGCAAAGGTACTTTAGATGTCCGTATATAATGGTAATTTCCGTCTCCAATGCGCTATGGGCCATGTGCTATGGGCGGAAGATGTTTTCCACATAAATTCATTATGCAATGTTGGATTCTTAATATCTATAACGCATTTGAAAGGCCTTTCCAGTGCGCTTCTAACGATGTATAACATGCACATTTACGCCGCTGCGCAAAGGTACTTTAGATGCCAGTATATATTGGTCATTTCCGTCTCCAATGTGATATCGGCGGAAGATGTTTTCCGCATAAATTCATTATGCAATGTTGGATTCTTAATATCTATAGCGCATTTGAAAGGCCTTTCCAGTGCGCTTCTAACGATGTATAACATGCACATTTGCGCCGCTGTGCAAAGGTCTTGTACGCGTATAATGATAATTTCCGTGTGCCATGTGCTATCGGCGGAAGATGTTTTCCGCATAAATTCATTATGCAAAGTTGGATTCTTAATATCTATAACGCATTTGAAAGGCCTTTCCAGTGCGCTTCTAACGATGTATAACATGCACATTTGCTCCGTTGCGCAAAGGTACCAGTGTTGTTCGTGCATAATGGTCATTTCCGTGTCCCATGTGCTATGGGCGGAAGATGTTTTTTGTCCTAAATTCATTATGCATATTACGATTCCTAATATCTATAACGCGTTTTGAAGGCCTTTCCAGTGCGCTTCTAACGATGTATAACATGCACATTTGCGCCGCTGTGCAAAGGTCTTGTTCGCGTATAATGATAATTTCCGTGTGCCATGTGCTATGGGCGGAAGATGTTTTCCACATAAATTCATTATGCAAAGTTGGATTCTTAATATCTATAAGCGCATTTGAAAGGCCTTTCCAGTGCGCTTCTAACGATGTATAACATGCACATTTGCGCCGCTGCGCAAAGGTACCAGTGTTGTTCGTGCATAATGGTCATTTCCGTGTCCCATGTGCTATGGGCGGAAGATGTTTTTTGTCCTAAATTCATTATGCATGTTACGATTCTTAATATCTATAACGCATTTGAAAGGCCTTTCCAGTGCGCTTCTAACGATGTATAACATGCACATTTGCGCCGCTGTGCAAAGGTCTTGTACGCGTATAATGGTAATTTCCGTGTCCCATGTGCTATGGGCGGAAGATGTTTTCCACATAAATTCATTATGCAATGTTGGATTCTTAATATCTATAACGCATTTGAAAGGCCTTTCCAGTGCGCTTTTAACGATGTATAACATGCACATTTACGCCGCTGCGCAAAGGTACTTTAGATGTCCGTATATAATGGTAATTTCCGTCTCCAATGCGCTATGGGCGGAAGATGTTTTCCGCACAAATTCATTATGCAATGTTGGATTCTTAATATCTATAGCGCATTTGAAAGGCCTTTCCAGTGCGCTTCTAACGATGTATAACATGCACATTTGCGCCGCTGCGCAAAGGTACTTTAGATGTCCGTATATAATCGTAATTTCCGTCTCCAATGCGCTTTGGGCGGAAGATGTTTTCCGCACAAATTCATTATGCAAAGTTGGATTCTTAATATCTATAGCGCATTTGAAAGGCCTTTCCAGTGCGCTTCTAACGATGTATAACATGCACATTTACGCCGCTGTGCAAAGGTCTTGTACGCGTATAATGATAATTTCCGTGTGCCATGTGCTATCGGCGGAAGATGTTTTCCGCATAAATTCATTATGCAAAGTTGGATTCTTAATATCTATAACGCATTTGAAAGGCCTTTCCAGTGCGCTTCTAACGATGTATAACATGCACATTTGCGCCGCTGCGCAAAGGTACCAGTGTTGTTCGTGTATAATGGTCATTTCCGTGTCCCATGTGCTATGGGCGGAAGATGTTTTCCACATAAATTCATTATGCAAAGTTGGATTCTTAATATCTATAACGCATTTGAAAGGCCTTTCCAGTGCGCTTCTAACGATGTATAACATGCACATTTACGCCGCTGCGCAAAGGTACTTTAGATGTCCGTATATATTGGTCATTTCCGTCTCCAATGTGATATCGGCGGAAGATGTTTTCCGCATAAATTCATTATGCAATGTTGGATTCTTAATATCTATAACGCATTTGAAAGGCCTTTCCAGTGCGCTTCTAACGATGTATAACATGCACATTTACGCCGCTGCGCAAAGGTACTTTAGATGTCCGTATATAATGGTAATTTCCGTCTCCAATGCGCTATGGGCCATGTGCTATGGGCGGAAGATGTTTTCCACATAAATTCATTATGCAATGTTGGATTCTTAATATCTATAACGCATTTGAAAGGCCTTTCCAGTGCGCTTCTAACGATGTATAACATGCACATTTACGCCGCTGCGCAAAGGTACTTTAGATGCCAGTATATATTGGTCATTTCCGTCTCCAATGTGATATCGGCGGAAGATGTTTTCCGCATAAATTCATTATGCAAAGTTGGATTCTTAACATCTATAGCGCATTTGAAAGGTCTTTCTAGTGCGCTTCTAACGACGTATAACAAGCGCATTTGCGCCGCTGTGCAAAGGTCTTGTTCGCGTATAATGATAATTTCCGTGTGCCATGTGCTATGGGCGGAAGATGTTTTCCGCATAAATTCATTATGCAATGTTGGATTCTTAATATCTATAACGCATTTGAAAGGCCTTTCCAGTGCGCTTCTAACGATGTATAACATGCACATTTGCGCCGCTGCGCAAAGGTACCAGTAAGTAGATGTTCGTGTATAATGGTCATTTCCGTGTCCCATGTGCTATGGGCGGAAGATGTTTTCCGCATAAATTCATTATGCAATGTTGGATTCTTAATATCTATAGCGCATTTGAAAGGCCTTTCCAGTGCGCTTCTAACGATGTATAACATGCACATTTACGCCGCTGCGCAAAGGTACTTTAGATGTCCGTATATAATGGTAATTTCCGTCTCCAATGCGCTGCTATGGGCGGAAGATGTTTTCCACATAAATTCATTATGCAATGTTGGATTCTTAATATCTATAACGCATTTGAAAGGCCTTTCCAGTGCGCTTCTAACGATGTATAACATGCACATTTACGCCGCTGCGCAAAGGTACTTTAGATGTCAGTATATATTGGTCATTTCCGTCTCCAATGTGATATCGGCGGAAGATGTTTTCCGCATAAATTCATTATGCAATGTTGGATTCTTAATATCTATAACGCATTTGAAAGGCCTTTCCAGTGCGCTTCTAACGATGTATAACATGCACATTTGCGCCGCTGTGCAAAGGTCTTGTTCGCGTATAATGATAATTTCCGTGTGCCATGTGCTATGGGCGGAAGATGTTTTCCGCATAAATTCATTATGCAAAGTTGGATTCTTAATATCTATAACGCATTTGAAAGGCCTTTCCAGTGCGCTTCTAACGATGTATAACATGCACATTTGCGCCGCTGCGCAAAGGTACCAGTGTTGTTCGTGCATAATGGTCATTTCCGTGTCCCATGTGCTATGGGCGGAAGATGTTTTGTGCATAAATTCATTATGCATATTACGATTCCTAATATCTATAACGCGTTTTGAAGGCCTTTCCAGTGCGCTTCTAACGATGTGTAACATGCACATTTGCGCCGCTGTGCAAAGGTCTTGTTCGCGTATAATGATAATTTCCGTGTGCCATGTGCTATGGGCGGAAGATGTTTTCCACATAAATTCATTATGCAAAGTTGGATTCTTAATATCTATAGCGCATTTGAAAGGCCTTTCCAGTGCGCTTCTAACGATGTATAACATGCACATTTGCTCCGTTGCGCAAAGGTACCAGTGTTGTTCGTGCATAATGGTCATTTCCGTGTCCCATGTGCTATGGGCGGAAGATGTTTTCCGCATAAATTCATTATGCAATGTACGATTCTTAATATCTATAACGCATTTGAAAGGCCTTTCCAGTGCGCTTCTAACGATGTATAACATGCACATTTGCGCCGCTGTGCAAAGGTACCAGTGTTGTTCGCGTATAATGGTAATTTCCGTGTCCCATGTGCTATGGGCGGAAGATGTTTTCCACATAAATTCATTATGCAAAGTTGGATTCTTAATATCTATAACGCATTTGAAAGGCCTTTCCAGTGCGCTTCTAACGATGTATAACATGCACATTTGCGCCGCTGCGCAAAGGTACTTTAGATGTCCGTATATAATCGTAATTTCCGTCTCCAATGCGCTATGGGCGGAAGATGTTTTCCGCATAAATTCATTATGCAAAGTTGGATTCTTAATATCTATAAGCGCATTTGAAAGGCCTTTCCAGTGCGCTTCTAACGATGTATAACATGCACATTTACGCCGCTGTGCAAAGGTCTTGTTCGCGTATAATGATAATTTCCGTGTGCCATGTGCTATCGGCGGAAGATGTTTTCCGCATAAATTCATTATGCAAAGTTGGATTCTTAATATCTATAACGCATTTGAAAGGCCTTTCCAGTGCGCTTCTAACGATGTATAACATGCACATTTGCGCCGCTGCGCAAAGGTACCAGTGTTGTTCGTGCATAATGGTCATTTCCGTGTCCCATGTGCTATGGGCGGAAGATGTTTTCCGCATAAATTCATTATGCATATTACGATTCTTAATATCTATAACGCATTTGAAGGCCTTTCCAGTGCGCTTCTAACGATGTATAACATGCACATTTGCGCCGCTGTGCAAAGGTCTTGTTGCGCGTATAATGGTAATTTCCGTGTGCCATGTGCTATGGGCGGAAGATGTTTTCCACATAAATTCATTATGCAAAGTTGGATTCTTAATATCTATAACGCATTTGAAAGGCCTTTCCAGTGCGCTTTTAACGATGTATAACATGCACATTTACGCCGCTGTGCAAAGGTACTGTAGATGTCGTATATAATCGATAATTTCCGTGCCCCATGCGCTATGGGCGGAAGATGTTTTCCACACAAATTCATTATGCAATGTTGGATTCTTAATATCTATAACGCATTTGAAAGGCCTTTCCAGTGCGCTTCTAACGATGTATAACATGCACATTTGCGCCGCTGTGCAAAGGTACTTTAGATGTCCGTATATAATCGTAATTTCCGTCTCCAATGCGCTTTGGGCGGAAGATGTTTTCCGCACAAATTCATTATGCAAAGTTGGATTCTTAATATCTATAACGCATTTGAAAGGCCTTTCCAGTGCGCTTCTAACGATGTATAACATGCACATTTACGCCGCTGTGCAAAGGTCTTGTACGCGTATAATGATAATTTCCGTGTGCCATGTGCTATCGGCGGAAGATGTTTTCCGCATAAATTCATTATGCAAAGTTGGATTCTTAATATCTATAACGCATTTGAAAGGCCTTTCCAGTGCGCTTCTAACGATGTATAACATGCACATTTGCGCCGCTGCGCAAAGGTACCAGTGTTGTTCGTGCATAATGGTCATTTCCGTGTCCCATGTGCTATGGGCGGAAGATGTTTTGTCATAAATTCATTATGCAATTACGGATTCTTAATATCTATAACGCATTTGAAAGGCCTTTCCAGTGCGCTTCTAACGATGTGTAACATGCACATTTGCGCCGCTGTGCAAAGGTCTTGTACGCGTATAATGGTAATTTCCGTGTGCCATGTGCTATGGGCGGAAGATGTTTTCCACATAAATTCATTATGCAAAGTTGGATTCTTAATATCTATAACGCATTTGAAAGGCCTTTCCAGTGCGCTTTTAACGATGTATAACATGCACATTTGCGCCGCTGCGCAAAGGTACTTTAGATGTCCGTATATAATCGTAATTTCCGTCTCCAATGCGCTATGGGCGGAAGATGTTTTCCGCACAAATTCATTATGCAAAGTTGGATTCTTAATATCTATAGCGCATTTGAAAGGCCTTTCCAGTGCGCTTCTAACGATGTATAACATGCACATTTACGCCGCTGTGCAAAGGTCTTGTACGCGTATAATGATAATTTCCGTGTGCCATGTGCTATCGGCGGAAGATGTTTTCCGCATAAATTCATTATGCAAAGTTGGATTCTTAATATCTATAACGCATTTGAAAGGCCTTTCCAGTGCGCTTCTAACGATGTATAACATGCACATTTGCGCCGCTGCGCAAAGGTACCAGTGTTGTTCGTGCATAATGGTCATTTCCGTGTCCCATGTGCTATGGGCGGAAGATGTTTTTGTCCTAAATTCATTATGCAATGTTGGATTCTTAATATCTATAACGCGTTTGAAGGCCTTTCCAGTGCGCTTCTAACGATGTGTAACATGCACATTTGCGCCGCTGTGCAAAGGTCTTGTTCGCGTATAATGGTAATTTCCGTGTGCCATGTGCTATGGGCGGAAGATGTTTTCCACATAAATTCATTATGCAAAGTTGGATTCTTAATATCTATAACGCATTTGAAAGGCCTTTCCAGTGCGCTTCTAACGATGTATAACATGCACATTTACGCCGCTGCGCAAAGGTACTTTAGATGTCCGTATATAATGGTAATTTCCGTCTCCAATGCGCTATGGGCCATGTGCTATGGGCGGAAGATGTTTTCCACATAAATTCATTATGCAATGTTGGATTCTTAATATCTATAACGCATTTGAAAGGCCTTTCCAGTGCGCTTCTAACGATGTATAACATGCACATTTACGCCGCTGCGCAAAGGTACTTTAGATGCCCGTATATATTGGTCATTTCCGTCTCCAATGTGATATCGGCGGAAGATGTTTTCCGCATAAATTCATTATGCAAAGTTGGATTCTTAACATCTATAACGCATTTGAAAGGTCTTTCTAGTGCGCTTCTAACGATGTATAACATGCGCATTTGCGCCGCTGTGCAAAGGTCTTGTTCGCGTATAATGATAATTTCCGTGTGCCATGTGCTATGGGCGGAAGATGTTTTCCGCATAAATTCATTATGCAATGTTGGATTCTTAATATCTATAGCGCATTTGAAAGGCCTTTCCAGTGCGCTTCTAACGATGTATAACATGCACATTTACGCCGCTGCGCAAAGGTACCAGTGTTGTTCGTGTATAATGGTCATTTCCGTGTCCCATGTGCTATGGGCGGAAGATGTTTTCCGCATAAATTCATTATGCAATGTTGGATTCTTAATATCTATAGCGCATTTGAAAGGCCTTTCCAGTGCGCTTCTAACGATGTATAACATGCACATTTACGCCGCTGCGCAAAGGTACTTGATGTCCGTATATAATGGTAATTTCCGTCTCCAATGCGCTGCCATATGGGCGGAAGATGTTTTCCACATAAATTCATTATGCAATGTTGGATTCTTAATATCTATAACGCATTTGAAAGGCCTTTCCAGTGCGCTTCTAACGATGTATAACATGCACATTTACGCCGCTGCGCAAAGGTACTTTAGATGTCCGTATATATTGGTAATTTCCGTCTCCAATGTGATATCGGCGGAAGATGTTTTCCGCATAAATTCATTATGCAATGTTGGATTCTTAATATCTATAACGCATTTGAAAGGCCTTTCCAGTGCGCTTCTAACGATGTATAACATGCACATTTACGCCGCTGCGCAAAGGTACTTTAGATGTCCGTATATAATGGTAATTTCCGTCTCCAATGCGCTATGGGCCATGCTATGGGCGGAAGATGTTTTCCGCATAAATTCATTATGCAATGTTGATTCTTAATATCTATAACGCATTTGAAAGGCCTTTCCAGTGCGCTTCTAACGATGTATAACATGCACATTTACGCCGCTGCGCAAAGGTACTTTAGATGTCCGTATATATTGGTCATTTCCGTCTCCAATGTGCTATCGGCGGAAGATGTTTTCCGCATAAATTCATTATGCAAAGTTGGATTCTTAACATCTATAACGCATTTGAAAGGTCTTTCCAGTGCGCTTCTAACGATGTATAACATGCGCATTTACGCCGCTGCGCAAAAGGTACTTGTTCGCGTATAATGATAATTTCCGTGTGCCATGTGCTATGGGCGGAAGATGTTTTCCGCACAAATTCATTATGCAATGTTGGATTCTTAATATCTATAACGCATTTGAAAGGCCTTTCCAGTGCGCTTCTAACGATGTATAACATGCACATTTACGCCGCTGCGCAAAGGTACTTTAGATGTCCGTATATAATGGTAATTTCCGTCTCCAATGCGCTATGGGCGGAAGATGTTTTCCACATAAATTCATTATGCAATGTTGGATTCTTAATATCTATAACGCATTTGAAAGGCCTTTCCAGTGCGCTTCTAACGATGTATAACATGCACATTTACGCCGCTGCGCAAAGGTACTTTAGATGCCCGTATATATTGGTCATTTCCGTCTCCAATGTGATATCGGCGGAAGATGTTTTCCGCATAAATTCATTATGCAATGTTGGATTCTTAATATCTATAGCGCATTTGAAAGGTCTTTCTAGTGCGCTTCTAACGATGTATAACAAGCACATTTGCGCCGCTGCGCAAAGGTACTTTAGTCTTGTTCGCGTATAATGATAATTTCCGTGTGCCATGTGCTATGGGCGGAAGATGTTTTCCGCACAAATTCATTATGCAAAGTTGGATTCTTAATATCTATAGCGCATTTGAAAGGCCTTTCCAGTGCGCTTCTAACGATGTATAACATGCACATTTGCGCCGCTGCGCAAAGGTACTTTAGATGTCCGTATATAATCGTAATTTCCGTCTCCAATGCGCTTTGGGCGGAAGATGTTTTCCGCACAAATTCATTATGCAATGTTGGATTCTTAATATCTATAACGCATTTGAAAGGCCTTTCCAGTGCGCTTCTAACGATGTATAACATGCACATTTACGCCGCTGCGCAAAGGTACTTTAGATGTCCGTATATAATGGTCATTTCCGTCTCCAATGTGCTATCGGCGGAAGATGTTTTCCGCATAAATTCATTATGCAAAGTTGGATTCTTAACATCTATAGCGCATTTGAAAGGTCTTTCTAGTGCGCTTCTAACGATGTATAACAAGCGCATTTACGCCGCTGTGCAAAGGTCTTGTTCGCGTATAATGATCATTTCCGTGTGCCATGTGCTATGGGCGGAAGATGTTTTCCACATAAATTCATTATGCAATGTTGATTCTTAATATCTATAACGCATTTGAAAGGCCTTTCCAGTGCGCTTCTA
Organism: Haliotis rubra; assembly: GCF_003918875.1. Lineage (NCBI taxonomy): Eukaryota > Metazoa > Mollusca > Gastropoda > Lepetellida > Haliotidae > Haliotis > Haliotis rubra. The sequence continues at coordinate 221,454 of NW_025765077.1, read as the reverse complement.
ACGATGTATAACATGCACATTTGCGCCGCTGCGCAAAGGTACTTTGATGTACGCGTATAATGATAATTTCCGTGTGCCATGTGCTATGGGCGGAAGATGTTTTCCACATAAATTCATTATGCAATGTTGGATTCTTAATATCTATAACGCATTTGAAAGGCCTTTCCAGTGCGCTTCTAACGATGTATAACATGCACATTTGCGCCGCTGCGCAAAGGTACCAGTGTTGTTCGTGCATAATGGTCATTTCCGTGTCCCATGTGCTATGGGCGGAAGATGTTTTTTGTCCTAAATTCATTATGCATATTACGATTCCTAATATCTATAACGCGTTTTGAAGGCCTTTCCAGTGCGCTTCTAACGATGTGTAACATGCACATTTGCGCCGCTGTGCAAAGGTCTTGTACGCGTATAATGGTAATTTCCGTGTGCCATGTGCTATGGGCGGAAGATGTTTTCCACATAAATTCATTATGCAAAGTTGGATTCTTAATATCTATAACGCATTTGAAAGGCCTTTCCAGTGCGCTTCTAACGATGTATAACATGCACATTTACGCCGCTGCGCAAAGGTACCAGTGATGTTCGTGTATAATGGTAATTTCCGTCTCCCATGTGCTATGGGCGGAAGATGTTTTCCGCATAAATTCATTATGCAATGTTGGATTCTTAATATCTATAACGCATTTGAAAGGCCTTTCCAGTGCGCTTCTAACGATGTATAACATGCACATTTGCGCCGCTGCGCAAAGGTACTTTAGATGTCCGTATATAATCGTAATTTCCGTCTCCAATGCGCTTTGGGCGGAAGATGTTTTCCGCACAAATTCATTATGCAAAGTTGGATTCTTAATATCTATAGCGCATTTGAAAGGCCTTTCCAGTGCGCTTCTAACGATGTATAACATGCACATTTACGCCGCTGTGCAAAGGTCTTGTTGTTCGTATATAATGATAATTTCCGTGTGCCATGTGCTATCGGCGGAAGATGTTTTCCGCATAAATTCATTATGCAAAGTTGGATTCTTAATATCTATAACGCATTTGAAAGGCCTTTCCAGTGCGCTTCTAACGATGTATAACATGCACATTTGCGCCGCTGCGCAAAGGTACCAGTGTTGTTCGTGTATAATGGTCATTTCCGTGTCCCATGTGCTATGGGCGGAAGATGTTTTCCACATAAATTCATTATGCAATTTGGATTCTTAATATCTATAACGCATTTGAAAGGCCTTTCCAGTGCGCTTCTAACGATGTATAACATGCACATTTGCGCCGCTGTGCAAAGGTCTTGTTCGCGTATAATGGTAATTTCCGTGTGCCATGTGCTATGGGCGGAAGATGTTTTCCACATAAATTCATTATGCAAAGTTGGATTCTTAATATCTATAACGCATTTGAAAGGCCTTTCCAGTGCGCTTCTAACGATGTATAACATGCACATTTACGCCGCTGCGCAAAGGTACTTTAGATGTCCGTATATAATCGTAATTTCCGTCTCCAATGCGCTATGGGCGGAAGATGTTTTCCGCACAAATTCATTATGCAAAGTTGGATTCTTAATATCTATAGCGCATTTGAAAGGCCTTTCCAGTGCGCTTCTAACGATGTATAACATGCACATTTACGCCGCTGTGCAAAGGTCTTGTTCGCGTATAATGATAATTTCCGTGTGCCATGTGCTATCGGCGGAAGATGTTTTCCGCATAAATTCATTATGCAAAGTTGGATTCTTAATATCTATAACGCATTTGAAAGGCCTTTCCAGTGCGCTTCTAACGATGTATAACATGCACATTTGCGCCGCTGCGCAAAGGTACCAGTGTTGTTCGTGCATAATGGTCATTTCCGTGTCCCATGTGCTATGGGCGGAAGATGTTTTCCACATAAATTCATTATGCAAAGTTGGATTCTTAATATCTATAACGCATTTTGAAAGGCCTTTCCAGTGCGCTTCTAACGATGTATAACATGCACATTTACGCCGCTGCGCAAAGGTACCTTGTACGCGTGTATAATGGTAATTTCCGTGTCCCATGTGCTATGGGCGGAAGATGTTTTCCGCATAAATTCATTATGCAAAGTTGGATTCTTAATATCTATAACGCATTTGAAAGGCCTTTCCAGTGCGCTTCTAACGATGTATAACATGCACATTTACGCCGCTGCGCAAAGGTACTTTAGATGTCCGTATATAATGGTAATTTCCGTCTCCATGCGCTATGGGCCATGTGCTATGGCGGAAGATGTTTTCCACATAAATTCATTATGCAATGTTGGATTCTTAATATCTATAACGCATTTGAAAGGCCTTTCCAGTGCGCTTCTAACGATGTATAACATGCACATTTACGCCGCTGCGCAAAGGTACTTTAGATGTCCGTATATATTGGTCATTTCCGTCTCCATGTGCTATCGGCGGAAGATGTTTTCCGCATAAATTCATTATGCAAAGTTGGATTCTTAATATCTATAGCGCATTTGAAAGGCCTTTCCAGTGCGCTTCTAACGATGTATAACATGCGCATTTGCGCCGCTGTGCAAAGGTCTTGTTCGCGTATAATGATAATTTCCGTGTGCCATGTGCTATGGGCGGAAGATGTTTTCCGCATAAATTCATTATGCAATGTTGGATTCTTAATATCTATAACGCATTTGAAAGGCCTTTCCAGTGCGCTTCTAACGATGTATAACATGCACATTTGCGCCGCTGCGCAAAGGTACCAGTGTTGTTCGTGTATAATGGTCATTTCCGTGTCCCATGTGCTATGGGCGGAAGATGTTTTCCGCACAAATTCATTATGCAATGTTGGATTCTTAATATCTATAGCGCATTTGAAAGGCCTTTCCAGTGCGCTTCTAACGATGTATAACATGCACATTTACGCCGCTGCGCAAAGGTACTTTAGATGTCCGTATATAATGGTAATTTCCGTCTCCAATGCGCTATGGGCGGAAGATGTTTTTTGTCCGCATAAATTCATTATGCAATGTTGGATTCTTAATATCTATAACGCATTTGAAAGGCCTTTCCAGTGCGCTTCTAACGATGTATAACATGCACATTTACGCCGCTGCGCAAAGGTACTTTAGATGTCAGTATATAATGGTCATTTCCGTCTCCAATGTGATATCGGCGGAAGATGTTTTCCGCATAAATTCATTATGCAATGTTGGATTCTTAATATCTATAACGCATTTGAAAGGCCTTTCCAGTGCGCTTCTAACGATGTATAACATGCACATTTACGCCGCTGCGCAAAGGTACTTTAGATGTCCGTATATAATGGTAATTTCCGTCTCCAATGCGCTATGGGCCATGTGCTATGGGCGGAAGATGTTTTCCACATAAATTCATTATGCAATGTTGGATTCTTAATATCTATAACGCATTTGAAAGGCCTTTCCAGTGCGCTTCTAACGATGTATAACATGCACATTTACGCCGCTGCGCAAAGGTACTTTAGATGCCGTATATATTGGTCATTTCCGTCTCCAATGTGATATCGGCGGAAGATGTTTTCCGCATAAATTCATTATGCAAAGTTGGATTCTTAACATCTATAGCGCATTTGAAAGGTCTTTCTAGTGCGCTTCTAACGATGTATAACAAGCGCATTTGCGCCGCTGTGCAAAGGTCTTGTTCGCGTATAATGATAATTTCCGTGTGCCATGTGCTATGGGCGGAAGATGTTTTCCGCATAAATTCATTATGCAATGTTGGATTCTTAATATCTATAGCGCATTTGAAAGGCCTTTCCAGTGCGCTTCTAACGATGTATAACATGCACATTTGCGCCGCTGCGCAAAGGTACCAGTGTTGTTCGTGTATAATGGTCATTTCCGTGTCCCATGTGCTATGGGCGGAAGATGTTTTCCGCACAAATTCATTATGCAATGTTGGATTCTTAATATCTATAACGCATTTGAAAGGCCTTTCCAGTGCGCTTCTAACGATGTATAACATGCACATTTACGCCGCTGCGCAAAGGTACTTTAGATGTCCGTATATAATGGTAATTTCCGTCTCCAATGCGCTATGGGCCATGTGCTATGGGCGGAAGATTTTTTCCACATAAATTCATTATGCAATGTTGGATTCTTAATATCTATAACGCATTTGAAAGGCCTTTCCAGTGCGCTTCTAACGATGTATAACATGCACATTTACGCCGCTGCGCAAAGGTACTTTAGATGTCCGTATATATTGGTCATTTCCGTCTCCAATGTGCTATCGGCGGAAGATGTTTTCCGCATAAATTCATTATGCAATGTTGGATTCTTAATATCTATAGCGCATTTGAAAGGCCTTTCCAGTGCGCTTCTAACGATGTATAACAAGCACATTTGCGCCGCTGTGCAAAGGTCTTGTTCGCGTATAATGATAATTTCCGTGTGCCATGTGCTATGGGCGGAAGATGTTTTCCGCATAAATTCATTATGCAAAGTTGGATTCTTAATATCTATAGCGCATTTGAAAGGCCTTTCCAGTGCGCTTCTAACGATGTATAACATGCACATTTGCGCCGCTGCGCAAAGGTACTTTAGATGTCCGTATATAATGGTAATTTCCGTCTCCAATGTGCTATGGGCGGAAGATGTTTTCCGCATAAATTCATTATGCAATGTTGGATTCTTAATATCTATAACGCATTTGAAAGGCCTTTCCAGTGCGCTTCTAACGATGTATAACATGCACATTTACGCCGCTGCGCAAAGGTACTTTAGATGTCCGTATGTAATGGTCATTTCCGTCTCCAATGTGATATCGGCGGAAGATGTTTTCCGTATAAATTCATTATGCAATGTTGGATTCTTAACATCTATAGTGCATTTGAAAGGTCTTTCTAGTGCGCTTCTAACGATGTATAACAAGCGCATTTACGCCGCTGTGCAAAGGTCTTGTTCGCGTATAATGATAATTTCCGTGTGCCATGTGCTATGGGCGGAAGATGTTTTTTGTTCTAAATTCATTATGCATGTTACGATTCTTAATATCTATAACGCGTTTTAAAGGCCTTTCCAGTGCGCTTCTAACGATGTGTAACATGCACATTTGCGCCGCTGTGCAAAGGTCTTGTACGCGTATAATGATAATTTCCGTGTGCCATGTGCTATGGGCGGAAGATGTTTTCCACATAAATTCATTATGCAATGTTGGATTCTTAATATCTATAACGCATTTGAAAGGCCTTTCCAGTGCGCTTCTAACGATGTATAACATGCACATGTGGAGTATTTTGCAACGGTGCTCCACACATCTGAAATTGCCGCCGTCTGTGGTGTTCGTGTCACCTGCGCCATCAGCAGATGTAGTGTTCGGCTATAATTTATATGTCCATGGTCCGATTTTCACTATGTCTAATGCAGTCGAAAGCCCTCGAAAGTACGCTCCTAACGACGTATAACTCAGACATGTGCGATGTTCTGCTGAGACGTTACGCACGCCGGTTTATACCGCCGCTTCTTGTGTGGTCGGCCTTTCAAATGCGCCCTTGTTCAGTCTTTGCCTTATCGCGTCTTTGTTTTGCTTCTAACTCCGTTATACCTATCTGCAACAAACCTGTATTGGTATCATTAGAAAGCTCTTTTGACGTCGGTGACGGTGGTGAACACAAATTGGATCTATCCTGAAAATTAAAATATATATTGAACAATTTGTTTGTAAAATCGTCATGTTTTGCTATATTTCCGCAGGAAATCCTATATAACTTTTCTGTCCAAAGACAGAAATCAAATTAACTTATATTGCCAAAAAGCCCATTCAATGGCGGAGGTGCATGCAAAAGGGCGTTTTTCTAACCCTTCAAATAAAGTATTTATTAACTTTTTAAAATGCATAGTACTCTCAGGCGAAAGTCTAACTATCCAACGTATTTACGGGGTATTCTTTATATGGGGACAAGAGCCAGGCTGGCCACTGGCTCAGAAATTTGCCTATGTTCCCGGGCAAGACGATGCGACGGGCACGGCGATGTGAAAATTGCGACGCTGCCGTCCACGTCTGCCGACGGAGGTTGGAAAGATGGGGGACCCGAGGTAGTGCATAGCGGGATAATTCCGACCTCCACCATGATCAAGCTTTCGTTGCCTTGGTGTTTAGCTTGTGTAACGGCGCGCGACGTTGCTCATGCTATTCGTCATTGGTTCTCCCGAAGATGCTCGATGCGGCCACGGTGTAGCAGAACTGAAACACATTGAGTCCCGACAGGGGCTCAGAGGCGACTTGACAGTAAGCAAGCGCAAACGGTGGTTGATTTCTCCTGGAAGCAGGACGAAATGATGGTGTTGCATGGGAGTGAAGGGTCGACCCCATAGAGGAGAGGCATTAGCGGCGGAACGGTAGCTGGCGCAGGCAAACCAGTTCGAATCCCGGCAGGCGCTCAGAGGCGACTTGGCAGTAAGCAAGCGCAAACGGTGGTTGATTTCTCCTGGAAGCAGGACGAAATGCTGGTGTTGCATGGGAGTGAAGGGGCGACCCTTAGAGGAGAGGCATTAGCGGCGGAACGGTAGCTGGCGCAGGCAAACCAGTTCGAATCCAGGCAGGCGCTCAGAGGCGACTTGACAGTAAGCAAACGCAAACGGTGGTTGATTTCTCCTGGAAGCAGGACGAAATGCTGGTGTTGCATGGGAGTGAAGGGGCGACCCTTAGAGGAGAGGCATTAGCGGCGGAACGGTAGCTGGCGCAGGCAAACCAGTTCGAATCCCGGCAGGCGCTCAGAGGCGACTTGACAGTAAGCAAGCGCAAACGGTGGTTGATTTCTCCTGGAAGCAGGACGAAATGCTGGTGTTGCATGGGAGTGAAGGGTCGCCCCATAGAGGAGAGGCGATGGTGGCGAAGCGTTGGCTGGGCGCCCAGGCTGGCGCAGGCAAACCAGGTCGAATCCGGCAGGCGGCTCAGAGGCGACTTGGCAGTAAGCAAGCGCAAACGGTGGTTGATTTCTCCTGGAAGCAGGACGAAATGCTGGTGTTGCATGGGAGTGAAGGGTCGCCCCATAGAGGAGAGGCGATGGTGGCGAAGCGTTGGCTGGCGCAGGCAAACCAGGTCGAATCCCCGCAGGCGCTCAGAGGCGACTTGGCAGTAAGCAAGCGCAAAGCGGTGGTTGATTTCTCCTGGAAGCAGGACGAAATGCTGGTGTTGCATGGGAGTGAAGGGTCGCCCCATAGAGGAGAGGCGATGGTGGCGAAGCGTTGGCTGGCGCAGGCAAACCAGGTCGAATCCCGGCAGGCGCTCAGAGGCGACTTGGCAGTAAGCAAGCGCAAACGGTGGTTGATTTCTCCTGGAAGCAGGACGAAATGCTGGTGTTGCATGGGAGTGAAGGGTCGCCCCATAGAGGAGAGGCGATGGTGGCGAAGCGTTGGCTGGCGCAGGCAAACCAGGTCGAATCCGGCAGGCGCTCAGAGGCGACTTGGCAGTAAGCAAGCGCAAACGGTGGTTGATTTCTCCTGGAAGCAGGACGAAATGATGGTGTTGCATGGGAGTGAAGGGTCGCCCCATAGAGGAGAGGCGATGGTGGCGAAGCGTTGGCTGGCGCAGGCAAACCAGGTCGAATCCAGGCAGGCGCTCAGAGGCGACTTGGCAGTAAGCAAGCGCAAACGGTGGTTGATTTCTCCTGGAAGCAGGACGAAATGCTGGTGTTGCATGGGAGTGAAGGGTCGCCCCATAGAGGAGAGGCGATGGTGGCGAAGCGTTGGCTGGCGCAGGCAAACCAGGTCGAATCCAGGCAGGCGCTCAGAGGCGACTTGGCAGTAAGCAAGCGCAAACGGTGGTTGATTTCTCCTGGAAGCAGGACGAAATGCTGGTGTTGCATGGGAGTGAAGGGTCGCCCCATAGAGGAGAGGCGATGGTGGCGAAGCGTTGGCTGGCGCAGGCCAACCAGGTCGAATCCCGGCAGGGGCTCAGAGGCGACTTGGCAGTAAGCAAGCGCAAACGGTGGTTGATTTCTCCTGGAAGCAGGACGAAATGATGGTGTTGCATGGGAGTGAAGGGGCGACCCTTAGAGGAGAGGCATTAGCGGCGGAACGGTAGCTGGCGCAGGCAAACCAGTTCGAGTCCCGGCAGGCGCTCAGAGGCGATTTGGTGGTAACTGTGCATGATTTGCCGTGTCAAATCTTTGCAATTCCCTAAGGTGTGGCATATGGGAAAGGAGAGGTATATTGCTGTAGTGTCTACAGCTATGTATGCGAGTCACCCAATTGATGGGTAGGCGCAATGGCACTACACGCCAGACGGACATTGACGTTTTCTGACGTTTGTTATGCATGTTGATGTAAATTGTAGTATGTATTGTTCATCACGTGTAGCAGCTCCACTGCCATTGTCAACAGTACCTGAAGAATTCACAGAGATCTGATCTACCACGACGACCTTCCTGCGTAGACTCAACTGCGCCATCACAGCAATCGGACTTTGAAATCAAAGTTGTATCCTTCCAGGTTTAATGTTTCGTATTATATATTTGTGCTGACATGTTTGAATCATCTGTCCATTATGCAATTGTTAGAGTATTGAATGCGTGAGCTATGGTTATCCATTCTTGGTATATGACTGTGATGCACAAATGCTTCGTCATGATCATGTTCGTCTTACAAATGGGGAATGCAAAAATAAAAGTACAAGTTAACACTGTCTCGCTCTAAACTAACACTAACCACAAACCGATGTAACATAAAACTAGCGTGAAAAGGCAATAAGTCCTTCTCTCTCTAATCTAAAACGCTAACCTAAAAACCGAAAAAAACATAAATTAAAACTAAAAGCCTACGGCCTTCTTTCAGCTGAATCACTAACCAAAACCGCAGTAACATAAACTTAAAACAAAGAAGGTTAAAACGTAAAATAACAATAACAACACGAAACAAAGAACTAATAATACCGGTAAATTAAAGGGGACGAAAACATCGATGTGGGCAATAATAAGTCCTTCTCTCTAACCCAAACCGCACACCGAAAAAAAAACATAAATTAAAACTAAAGCCTATGGCCTTCTCTTTAAGCTGAATCCCTAACCCAAACCGCAATGACATAAACTTAAAACAAAGAAGGTTAAAACGTAAACCAAAACCGAAAAAAAAACATAAATTAAAACTAAAAGCCTACGGCCTTCTCTTTAAGCTGAATCCTAACCCAAAACCGCAATGACATAAACTTAAAACAATAACAACAAAGAACTAATAATACCAGTAAATTAAACGGGAAAAAACATCGAGGTAAAGTCGGGCATGTGAAACTGAAATATAATCCTTGGCTCAAGTGATTTTCTACACTTGGCTCAAGTTCTATGAATTGAGTCGGTAGGCCGGCCGAGGCATTGATAGTATTGTTTCCAGGTGAGGGGAACATGCTTTCAATGTCTACGAACTAGCCCGGATATTTGTCTTCAATTCCACCTGGTGTGATGGCGAACTGAATTTTTGGCTATGTTTGCACTTGGTTTGATGTTGTCTGGAAGGATGAATAAAACGTTTTCATTGCTGCGCTTAGCCGTGGTATTGTCTTCAATTCCACCTGGTGTGATGGCGAACTGAATTTTGCTATGTTTGCACTTGGTTTGATGTTGTCTGGTTTTCATTGCTGCGCTTAGCCGTGGTATTGTCTTTAATTCCACCTGGTGTGATGGCGAACTGAATTTTGCTATGTTTGCACTTGGTTTGATGTTGTCTGGAAGGATGAATAAAACGATTTCTTTGCTACGTTTAGCCTTGGTATTGTCTTTATTTCCATGTGAAGAGAAAACGGAGACACGTTTTTTGTGATATTTAATTCTTATTGTTTGTTACTAAAGGTCACCTTCACACAATTACATCCCTTAAGTAGCTTCATAGTGAGTTCTTACTCACCTCATTGTCTTCAAATGAGCCTTGATTGGCGTCACGTTTGCAGAGGCACTTGTTGTGGTGGGGCACACAGGCTCTGCTCTGATGTTTTGATTGTAATGCCTAATCCGAGAGTTTCTGAGTGAGACATGGAAGCCAACCGAGTGGCGGGAATTACGACTGAAAGCGCCAATCGTTGATCGGTTGTTTAATCGCATAAGTGAATGGGATGAGTGAGTCGTGTCAGGTTTAAGCTACCAACCGGCCTTAATCCATGAATGATTGATTGACTCTGTGACCTCAATGCAGAGCTTAATACAAACACTTTTCAATCGCCCGGGCTATATATACCTAGCAGTCAGATACAAGCATCACGGCACTTGTGCTAACATTGTTTGACACAACTCATTGTTGAAGACTTCATTCAAGCCATGGCCTACACACTTTTGAAAGGTCCTGTTTCAAAGCCCGTCCACTTTGCCATCCTGGGACATAGCTTCGTGCGGCGACTTGATCAAATCTGTCCCCCTCCACGTGGCATCATCACTTCCGTGCGTGGGATAGGAGGGGCGACTGTCGCTCGGATGAAAGCAGTGGTGGATGCCCTTGATGCAGGTTTCCAGGGCATTGTTTTCTTTCAAGTGGGAGAGAACGACGTGTCGGCGTCAACTGATCCTCAGAACCTGGTTGAGGACTTGCTGGATCTTCTGGACTACCTTCGGTGGAAACGGCCGGGCTCCAGAGCAGTGATAGGAAGTCTGTTCCCGAGGGTAAAACCAAGGAACATGACGGTCTCTGCCTACAAGCGGAAGGTGGAGGAGACGAATCGGCGCTTGAAGAGGATGTTGCGACGCCGTCTGGATGCCACCTTTTGGGACCACAGCCAGCACATGAGGATGGGACCTGCACTGTTAGGCAGGGATGGCGTCCACTTGACGTCAAAAGCCAATGCCCAGTTCTGGCTTTCCATTCGTAAGTGTATGTGTAGGTACGTTTAAACGCACATGCCCTGTCCGGTAGATCATCATTTTATCGTAATTCCAAAACTCTATAATTGTCGTTTCGGCCCATTGTGTTTATATACAGCAGTAGCAAAAGGGGATCCGTGTGTGAGACAATCAGTGCAAACGGGACGCACAGATCAAACCCCTTTTGATATGAAATCTGAGCTGTTTTGGCTCCCGTCACACGCACGGGGGGCTTTAAGGGTGGGAAAACGTGACGACACCCGCACGTGTCGCACATGACGTGAAAGCTAAGACACGGGGCTTTCGATCCATAGTAACAACAAAACCCTGTGGTCGATGTACGAAACATAACAAGCATCTGCAGCGTGAAATACTGCCGTAAATCGGGTCAAATCGGGCTTAAAAGCGCCCCGGCTTCGAACCCGTTAAAGACAGGTCACTTCTGATGATACCACCAGTTGGCCCTGGGAACCAGCTTCACGTCGATGTGCAACATGTCAATGGGTTGCGTATATTTGTCGTCCACGCGACGTATAAAAGATGATCGCAGAGCAAGGCTCTTTTCTTGGTAAAAAGACATGTCTATATCACACGTCCAAATGGACGTGGACGTCCAGCCAGGTGCCCCACGTCGACCCCGTGACGATCCCAGGTGCCTTGTCCACGTGGCAACATTTTCATATATGATATGCGTGCATATGTTTCTTTCTCCCCACGCCGTGTTTTAACTGGGATAATGTCAATCGCCCCACATCGTGATGTTAACAATGTCAAAAGCCCCACGTCGTGATGTAACTGGAATAATATTAAACGCCCCACGTTGTGATGTAACTGGAATAATATTAAACGCCCAACGTCGTGATGTAACTGGAATAATATTAAACGCCCCACGTCGTGATGTAACTGAAATAATATTAAACGCCCAACGTCGTGATGTAACTGGAATAACGTTAAACATCCCACGTTGTGATGTAGCTGAAATAATATTAAACGCCCCACGTCGTGATGTAACTGGAACAATTTTCAACGCCCCTAGTCGTGATGTACCTGGAATAACGTTAAACGTCCCACGTTGTGATGTAACTGAAATAATATTAAACGCCCCACGTCGTGATGTACCTGGAACAATTTTCAACGCCCCACGTCGTGATGTACTTGGAATAATGTTAAACACCCCACGCCGTGATGTAACTGGGAAAATGTCAAACGCCCCACATCGTGATGTTAACAATGTTAAAAGCCCCACGTCGTGATGTAACTGGGATAATATCAAACGCCCCACGTCGTGATGTAACTGGGATAATGTCAAAAGCCCCACGTCGTGATGTAACTGAAATAATATTAAACGCCCAACGTCGTGATGTAACTGGAATAACGTTAAATGTCCCACGTTGTGATGTAACTGAAATAATATTAAACGCCCCACGTCGTGATGTAACTGAAATAATATTAAACGCCCCACGTCGTGATGTAACTGAAATAATATTAAACGCCCCACGTCGTGATGTAACTGGAATAACGTTAAACGTCCCACGTTGTGATGTAACTGAAATAATATTAAACGCCCAACGTCGTGATGTAACTGGAACAATTGTCAACGCCCCCAGTCGTGATGTAACTGAAATAATATTAAACGCCCGACGTCGTGATGTAACTGGAATAACGTTAAACGTCCCACGTTGTGATGTAACTGAAATAATATTAAACGCCCCACGTCGTGATGTAACTGGAATAATATTAAACGCCCCACGTCGTGATGTAGCTGAAATAATATTAAACGCCCCACGTCGTGATGTAACTGGAATAACGTTAAACGTCCCACGTTGTGATGTAACTGAAATAATATTGAACGCCCCACGTCGTGATGTCACTGGAACAATTTTCAACGCCCCTAGTCGTGATGTACCTGCAATAATGTTAAACACCCCATGCCGTGATGTAACTGGGATAATGTCAAACGCCCCACATCGTGATGTTAACAATGTTAAAAGCCCCACGTCGTGATGTAACTGGGATAATTTTCAACGCCCCTAGTCGTGATGTACATGGAATAATGTTAAACACCCCACGCCGTGATGTAACTGGGATAATGTCAAACGCCCCACATCGTGATGTTAACAATGTTAAAAGCCCCACGTCGTGATGTAACTGGGATAATATCAAACGCCCCACGTCGTGATGTAACTGGGATAATGTCAAAAGCCCCACGTCGTGATGTAACTGGGATAACGTTAAACGTCCAACGTCGTGATGTAACTGGTATAATATTAAACGCCCCACGTCGTGATGTAACTGGAATAATATTAAACGCCCCACGTCGTGATGTAACTGGAATAATAATAAACGCCCCACGTCGTGATGTAACTGAAATAATATTAATTGCCCCACGTCGTGATGTAACTGGAATAACGTTAAACGTCCCACGTTGTGATGTAACTGAAATAATATTAAACGCCCCACGTCGTGATGTAACTGAAATAATATTAAACGCCCCACGTCGTGATGTAACTGGAATAACGTTAAACGTCCCACGTTGTGATGTAACTGAAATAATATTAAACGCCCCACGTCGTGATGTAACTGGAACAATTGTCAACGCCCCCAGTCGTGATGTACCTGGAATAATGTTAAACACCCCACGCCTTGATGTAACTGGAACAATTTTCAACGCCGGTAGTCGTGATGTACCTGGAATAATGTTAAACACCCCACGCCGTGATGTAACTGGGATAATGTCAAACGCCCCACATCGTGATGATACTGGAACAATGTTAAAAGCCCCACGTCGTGATGTACCTGGGATAATATCAAACGCCCCACGTCGTGATGTAACTGGGATAATGTTAAACGCCCCACGTCGTGATGTAACTGGGATAATGTCAAAAGCCCCACGTCGTGATGTAACTGGGATAATGTCAAAAGCCCCACGTCGTGATGTAACTGGGATAATGTTAAATGTCCCACGTCGGGATGTAACTGGAATAATATTAAACGCCCCACGTCGTGATGTAACTGGAATAATATTAAACGCCCCACGTCGTGATGTAACTGAAATAATATTAAACGCCCCACGTCGTGATGTAACTGGAATAACGTTAAACGTCCCACGTTGTGATGTAACTGAAATAATATTAAACGCCCCACGTCGTGATGTAACTGGAACAATTGTCAACGCCCCCAGTCGTGATGTAACTGAAATAATATTAAACGCCCAACGTCGTGATGTAACTGGAATAACGTTAAACGTCCCACGTTGTGATGTAACTGAAATAATATTAAACGCCCCACGTCGTGATGTAACTGAAATAATATTAAACGCCCCACGTCGTGATGTAACTGGAATAACGTTAAACGTCCCACGTTGTGATGTAACTGAAATAATATTGAACGCCCCACGTCGTGATGTCACTGGAACAATTTTCAACGCCCCTAGTCGTGATGTACCTGCAATAATATTAAACACCCCACGCCGTGATGTAACTGGGATAATGTCAAACGCCCCACATCGTGATGTTAACAATGTTAAAAGCCCCACGTCGTGATGTAACTGGGATAATTTTCAACGCCCCTAGTCGTGATGTACCTGGAATAATGTTAAACACCCCACGCCGTGATGTAACTGGGATAATATCAAACGCCCCACATCGTGATGTTAACAATGTTAAAAGCCCCACGTCGTGATGTAACTGGGATAATATCAAACGCCCCACGTCGTGATGTAACTGGGATAATGTCAAAAGCCCCACGTCGTGATGTAACTGGGATAACGTTAAACGTCCAACGTCGTGATGTAACTGGAATAATATTAAACGCCCCACGTCGTGATGTAACTGGAATAATATTAAACGCCCCACGTCGTGATGTAACTGAAATAATATTAAACGCCCCACGTCGTGATGTAACTGGAATAACGTTAAACGTCCCACGTTGTGATGTAACTGAAATAATATTAAACGCCCCACGTCGTGATGTAACTGGAATAATATTAAACGCCCCACGTCGTGATGTAACTGGAATAATAATAAACGCCCCACGTCGTGATGTAACTGAAATAATATTAAACGCCCCACGTCGTGATGTAACTGGAATAACGTTAAACGTCCCACGTTGTGATGTAACTGAAATAATATTAAACGCCCCACGTCGTGATGTAACTGGAACAATTGTCAACGCCCCCAGTCGTGATGTACCTGGAATAATGTTAAACACCCCACGCCTTGATGTAACTGGAACAATTTTCAACGCCGCTAGTCGTGATGTACCTGGAATAATGTTAAACACCCCACGCCGTGATGTAACTGGGATAATGTCAAACGCCCCACATCGTGATGATACTGGAACAATGTTAAAAGCCCCACGTCGTGATGTACCTGGGATAATATCAAACGCCCCACGTCGTGATGTAACTGGGATAATGTTAAACGCCCCACGTCGTGATGTAACTGGGATAATGTCAAAAGCCCCACGTCGTGATGTAACTGGGATAATGTCAAAAGCCCCACGTCGTGATGTAACTGGGATAATGTTAAATGTCCCACGTCGGGATGTAACTGGAATAATGTTAAACGGGACACGCCGTGATGTAACTGGAATAATGTTAAATGTCCCACGTCGTGATGTAACTGAAATAATGTTAAACGCCCCACACCGTGATATATCTGGAATAATGTTGCACACCCCACGTCGTGATGTAACTGGGATAATGTTAACTGGGCCGTTTAGTCCAACCCACTTGCTCACTAGAGTGGTGTTCAAGTGATCTGCGCAGTTTAAAGCAACCTTACAGTAATGTATTCATTTTTCATGGCTGACTATTTTTTCCATCCATCCCAGAACGGTAATCGGCGAATTTGAAAGAAGACATCTTTTGTGAAACACAGTTTGTATTCTACGCTATGCCAACTCTCGTGGTAACATGAATAGTGAAAGGTAACTCAAAGATATATATCTATGGCATACTAACATTGAGATTTATGTGTTAAAAATTACAAATATTGGAAAAAGACAGGAAAAATGACAACGATTCCTTCCGAATCTCCAGTGGTTAAAACACTGAAAGGTTTCATCACTGCCCCAGACCCGTGAAGGTTCGGGTTAGATTATTGATCTTCAGTAACTCATGCTTGTCGTAAGAGGCGACCAACGGGATTAGGTGGTCAGGCTCCCAATTGCGCAGATCGATGCTCATGCTGTTGATCACTGGATTGTCTCGTCCAGATTTGATTATTTACACACCGCCACCATATAGTTGGAATATTGCTGAGTGCGGCGTACAACTAAACTCACTCACTCACTCGTAACCGCATGTACAATTCACCTTTTTTGAACAATGACCATGCAAATGAGAATATAAAATAATGTTCAAACCTGAGCGGTTTGGTTGAAATGGATATGGCAAATACAATCAGAACGTTTCTGTAGCACTTCAGATATCTCAACATTCATGGCAGCATTACTTTTGTTGCCGACTTTAACCGACTGAGGAAGGGTCATTGTCAAGGCAGTTCTTTGGCTTTTTTGTACAGGACAAGCTGAGAGTGATGGTAACAAATCACTGTTCTATTTACCTATGTTCACAAGACAGCTTTATGTAGGCTGTTTCTGTATATTGAACTATACCATAATAACATGGTAGTTGGAAATTGCTGTCTAATATCTCAAATGAAATCACGGGAGTAATTGAGCTGCACCGTCCGTTGTGAAGGCACAGATATACACGGTCACTCTACTGACCAAGATGTTACCCATGATGACGCCAGGATGATATATACGCTTCAAAGTTGTGGGGACACTCGGTACTAAACAATCTAATATTGAAGAGATTACAGAGCTCCATGAAGCTAGTAATAATTAAAAAATACGGAATGCAAGGATCTTGAAGGACGATAAGAGCAAGATGGGGAAGGTGACATTATTTGTATCAGTAGTGGCTAATCGTTCACTTCGCGAGCCATACCGCAGATGAGATTCCTAATGGCTGTCCCGCTCCTCTGGCAGCGCTTTACCAAGTTCAGTTAGAGTTTTCGGCGTCCTTTGACGTTGACGCAGAGATTTTAATGTCATGTCACTGCTCTCGCCCATCTATCTTCGACGACACTGGTCAAGGGCGGGCCTCTGTAGGGTCGGCAGGCTCTGATACCGGCTGACCGTAGTCGTCTTGCCGCTGTCTGTCTGCTGACAACACGACCCAACGCATTCGACTCCGATGACATCACAGGCAAGAATATGTTACGCAGATGCAAGGTGCGTAGTTAGCGATATTCAGGGGGAGTGGTCACCCTTGGTTTGTCTGTTCTTGGCCTGTCTGTTGTCAGAACTGTTATTCTGAATCACTGGACCAAGCTGTCCGCAGTATTACAGGGGCACTGCAATGTTCTTGCAACATGGGTCTCTGGAGCCCCATTTGCACCATTCTCATGACCCCCTCACGTTGTTCTTGTGTTAACCTAGGCATTTCTTTTGTGTTTTTCTCAATACAGCAGGCCTAACATTTTAACTGAACCTTTTTATACCGCTTGTTCGTGTGCAATTTCTAAACACGCAATTAAACTGCGTTTTTTAGCAAAAGAATAACGAACACTTTTTTCAAAACACCGCAGTCATTACACGATTCGTATTCTGAGGGGTTTGAGGACTGGATTTGACTTGCTTGCGTTTAAGTGAAAGTGTCTGTCTTTCAACAATGTAATTGTTTTAGTTTCCAAGTTTCTTTTTGGCGTTTGTTTAATTTTGAATACTGTTTAAGGCATTGCTAAAACCAAACCCACCCATTTAAAACATGCAATGTGTTTTAGTTTCAAGTGATATGTGACATTTTTGCCAGAATACATTCGTTTCAAAACACGTTTGTTCATTACCTGAAGAAAAACAGTGAACAATTGATTTTCTTTTTTTTCAAAGATACCAAAGAAACATTATTTTCCCATGTCCTTTCCAGAATAAGTATTTCTGTCCATCAACCCTCAACCACTCCTGTACTTCCCCTCATCCCTTCATCCCTTCCTCTCCCTATTGTCAAGGGGTGGTGGTATAGCCTAGCGGTCAATGGATTCGCTGGTAACATAGAAGACCTGGGTTCGATTCCCTGCATGGGTGCAATGAGTGAAGCCCATTGATATTACTAGAATAGTGCTAAAAGCGGCGTAAAACCATACTCACTCACTCAAGTCTTATGTGTGTTGGTCATTACAATTGTTCCTATATGCTGATTCCCAGATCGTGATTCAATAACTGATGGAGGATCCGGGTCAGACACGACCCACCTTCCCTAACACGTAGCAAAGCACGTTGTAGTCCGGTTTTGTTTGTTTGTTGTTTAACGCCACACTCAGCAGTATTCCAACTTAATGACGTCGGTCTGTGAATAATCGAGTCTGAACCAGACAATCCAGTGATGAACAGCGAGACGACGGGTGAGAAAATCAGCGTTAACGTCGGCCGGCTTCGTGGACGACGAACAGGCAAACTAGTTGCCTTGCCTGTAAGTCAAGCCCTGTATGCCGTACGTGTGATTGTAAAGGTGGAATATATACGTAGCCAGGGAGTGCCCTAGCTCAGCACAATGGGAGATACTGTTCCTGGATTATGTCTGATGCACGTTACTTCAACCCCTAAATACACACATTCTAATTCTTAATATGTCGCTTAAAACGTTATAAAATATTTATAAAAGCTTTGTCCATTTTCACATGGCAATAAAAGTCTTTACAAACAACTTATCATTTAATTATGGCAATGATACATTTGATATTGCATCTGACTGTTATGATCACGTTCTTTACACTCCAAGATACATGCCTTGCACCAGGTCGGCGACCTGTGAAATAACTATCTCCTGAAGCCGACGATATTCCACAGCGACCTACATCCATTAGATGAATCAAGTGGAGAGACAAGAAGATAGCTGCCCCAGGCTCAATGCCCAGGTAATCATTTGTGAAACGTTTCTTTCCGAATCATCAAATTCTGGCACAGCCTATTTCCGATCAATACAACACCTATAAAGAATTTCCCATAACAAAAATTCGCCTGACACCAGGAAGTGTTTGTCACGAGACTGGAAATCAGACTTTGAAACTGTAGCATAGCGTGAACAAAGGTCCACTTCCAGGCTGCTTGTTAGAGACAGACTGTCTTCTTCAGAAATAAACACAGATTCCTGGTTTTCCCCGAAGACTTTCTGGGTTTCTCAGCGACCTACCCTTGCTCGTGGGTTTAAAAAATGTATAAATTGCAGTACTTTTATTAGGTTGAGTCCCACATTTTTCAAGACCTGAGGAAAAAACATTGAACAATTTCTCTTCTTTCTTTTTATAGATACTTTTTGAGGAAACAATATTTTTTCTTTTCCAGAATAAGATTTTTTGCCCATAAACCCTCAACCACTCCCCCAGTCCCCCTCAAATAAATGGGTGGTGGGGTAGCCTAGTGATACAAACATTCGCTGGTAACATAAAAAACAGGGTTCCATTGTCCTCATTTGTAAAATGTGTGAAGCCCATTTCTGGTGCCCCCCGCCTCTCTCATCAAAGGGACCCCTCA
The DNA here is from genome assembly GCF_003918875.1 of Haliotis rubra. Classification (NCBI taxonomy): domain Eukaryota; kingdom Metazoa; phylum Mollusca; class Gastropoda; order Lepetellida; family Haliotidae; genus Haliotis; species Haliotis rubra. The sequence goes on along the minus strand of NW_025765077.1, from coordinate 202,129 downwards.
TCCACTGGCATAAGCAAGCCATTGACTGATTGCGTGAGTGTGTGTGCGTGAGTATGTTTTTTCACCGCTTTTAGCAATATTATATTTAATAATCTATTTAGATAGCGCCAAGTTCCAGCTTGGCTGCTCACAGGCGCTTTGTTTTGTCCTCGATCATATTCAAGCAATATCACGGCGGGGGACACCAGAAACGGCTTTCACACCATTTTACTCATGTTCGGAATCGAACCCGTCATTGGCGTGATAAGTGAAGGCTTTAACCACGATGCTACATTCTCTCCCGTTAGGTCCCCAGATGGTGATGACGTATGAAAGTGTTTATTACCGTCTCTCTGGTGTCAAGAGAATCCTCCTACTTATCAAGCTACAGCATATAGACTTGAGCACCAGGAACCGCAACAGAGTCAAGCGGATAAATTGAAAATTATACAGCTCATAATGATGTCTGTTGGCGTAGTTGCAGTGGTCGTCGCTGCAACGTCGTGCAGTACCCAATGACCCAGTTCCACTGCCGCCTACACACATGCGGCAACTAATACGACATATCACATGGCTTTAAACTCTCAGATGAACTTCTTCCTCGGGGGTACAATCAGACCTATGATAATCAAACAGCTCATCCTCACATTACAGGGACATCCGTGTCCAGGGGGCTCACACAGGCCATGTCATCGTCTATTTCATCACGTGATCATGTGATGTGCCCTTGGTGCACATGGCGTCTTCGTGGCAACCTGTCATGCGAGTGAGTGAGTGAGTGAGTGAGTGATCTAGGTTTTACAGCAGCTCTGCGTTGTCAGTCAAGCAGAGAGTTACAGAATTGGTGGTAATTCTCTAATGTCTAAAAATAACGTCACATGGAGCGCTAGGACAATAGGCTTTTCAGACAGATCATTCATACACAATATATACAATAAAGATTAGGGTCAGAATTGGTCTTCAGTAACCCATGCATGTCGTAAGAGGCGACTAAAGGGATCGGCTGGTCAGACTCGCTGGCTTGGTTGACACATGTCATCGTATCCCAATTGTAGATGGTTACTTGTGCTGTTGATCACTGGATTATCTGGCCCAGACTCGATTATTTACAGTGCGGCGTTAAACAACAAACCAACTAACCAATCAAACCACCACCAAAAGTTTACAAGAATGTCATTTTGATCCATCATCAGATGTAACCATGCCTGGGTTTATGCAGACATACCAAAGAGCTTGTAAATATCCTAGATTGCCCACGTATGTCAGTGCTGTATGGAATTGAAGTAGTCGAGAAGTGGTTCTTCACAAAACATAAGTCAACTCTTAGTGAGCTCGCAAATTTCGCATGTGCACTTGAGCAAATATATCTACCTTTGCACGGATGTATTGTTTATGTCATATAAGCGGCATTGTTGAGTTCATTCGAAGCTGCTTTTGACGTTAGTCGGAATGACGTCACACACGAGTCGACGTCATGTAGTTGACGATTGCTGACGTCATTCGACAATTTGGGTTTTCAAAGACGGTTGTGGTAAAGTTGTATTTTCTAAAGCAGATCACAAAAGGTGATTGTGGGTACAAAAGAAAGCATTACACCCCCGTGTATGTCATAACGATTTTATGAAACCTGTGTAAGAATTCCTGTGCTGATCCCGCTCTCGCTCAGGAAATACAAGAATTCAGACACACGTTTCGTAAAATCGGTTTGATAAAGAAGCAAATATAACTTATCAATAATCTCTACACATATGGTCAAAACAGAGTGTTATTACGTCACTCTTGTAAGTATCTATATGACCTTCATACAAGTTATCTTTGGCCTCTGCTCGAGCTGTGATGTCAATCACGGGATATGCTTGATAAACCTTTCATACATGAAGAGTGAGTGAGTTGTGTTTTACGCCGCTTTTAGCAATATTCCAGCAATATCTAGGCGGGCGACAACATAAATGGGCTTCACACAGTGTACTCATGTGGGGAATCGAACCCGGGTCTTCGGCGTGAAGAGCGAACGCTTTAACCACTAGGCTACCCCACATAAATGAAGAAAACAGAAGACTAGTTATGTAAACTCTGAGTTAAAGGTAATGCATAGAGAATACTAAACGATGTCCCGTGCAATACCATATTATGAAGGGGCGGTGGGGTAGCCTAGTGGTTAAAGTGTTCGCTTGTCACGCCGAAGGCCCGGGTTCGATTCCCCACATGGGCACAATGTGTGAAGCCTATTTCTGGTGTCTCCCGCCGTGATAATGCTGGAATATAGCTAAAAGCGGCGTAAAACTCACTCACTCACTCACCATATTATGAAACGAGTGAATAGTTTGGTATATCTAACGAGCGTAAGATGCCAATACCATTCACTCGTTTCATAAATATGTTATTACAGGGGACATCGTTTAGCATTTTATTTATTATTCACCCAACATTAGCAAAATAATATCTCAGAATTCAACTAACAGAACGCGTGCATTCCGCTGTCATAACAGGGGTCAAGCGTATGACTACATTTCATTTATGCTTTTAGACATTAGTCTATTGAATTTGATGAAGAAGGGAGCAAATGACTTCAACCAACATATTATTTTTTATATAAATGCTATTACATGCAACGGAGAAAAGAACAGTTGAGGCTTTTTGTCCGAGTGCATTACGCCCGCACAACTGGGTCATGCTTATACTTGGTCATGTGACCGAGTGCAAAAAATTGCGGCAGCACGCGATGTTATTACACAATCTGTAATAACATTATGTAAAAGCATTGTAGATTTATTAAACAGTGATATCTTCAACGGTTGAATGATAATGGGATTTCTCTGACGTGACCGCTGGGCGAACCTGGACTCCGAGCAAAGGGTGAGCAAGAACCTTGCACAGAACAACAACCACAGAAGAGCACCCTTGTCCAAGGCTCATCATCAAACTGATAACAATTTTCATTAAGCATAGTCTTGACGCATATTGGAAATAACTGGAGATTTGTACAGAGATTGTACAGAGATTGTACAGGATTACGTACTGAGTTGGCACACACCCTGAATAAAGCCGACACCCTTGATTGCTATGTTTTGCAGATTACCAAATAGTATGCATCAAAGAGGTTTCGGGAGATCTTGGAACAGTCAGGCCGGTGAGGCTCATCATCAGCTCAGGGCCCTTGCTCCCTCTACACGCAGCCCAGACAGAGAATGGGACTTCTCCCAGGACACGCTGCCTAGCCGAACATCAAGAACGTTTCTGAGAACATAGTGACTCCGAAACATGTTAATTATGTTTCATTATAGACTTTGTACAATTGTTCCAATGACGTCTTGATTAGACACTCACGACCCGCATGCGCGTCAGCTCGGCTTTGACCATTGTTTTATGACATTTGTTTTCTGTGCTCGAATGGCTTCTCTGTGTATTTCATGTCTACGTTGACGCACATATAATCTGGTCTCAGACGCCAGTACTTGTTTAGAGAACATTTGCCTCGCTTGTATGGATGCAGATGATTATTTCTAGAATTGCAGCTCAGACCTGACGATTGAAAACATCAATTCTGAAGGGTTTTGATATATTTCTGGACCATTGTGAGCCTGTGATCTGCGTTGTTGACCTGGTTGTGTCTCAAAACCTGCATACAGGTATCACCTACAGGGCCCCGTTCCTCAAAGCGACCGTAGCGCTACAACAGTCGTAACTCCCATACTTTAACATAGACTTACGACTGTCGTAGCGCTACGATCGCTTTGAGGAACGGGGCCCTGGACCAGTTAAAGTGTTGTCATGGTTAATTCTTATAGATTCTTATATGATGTTATGCTATGAATTAGATATTTAAGAAAAATGTCTAAGAGGTAACTGCTTTTACGTTATATCGGAATGGTTGTGAAAACAATCATTCTCTTTAACTATGTTACACATGAAACATGACGCAATATGAAACAAATATGAAACTAAGATAGTCCAAACTAACGCCTTACGTCTATTCCAGCAATAAACGTGGACGATTTTCATTTGATACTTGATGCAATAGTTGAATCTAGCACGATATATGAATTCCTTTGAAAAGCAATAATGTGGTTTACACAAAATAAAATGGTGAACAAAATATCATCATATACTAAAAATAAAGTCTGACACCAAGGACAAAAGTGTGAAAGACTAACTCCAGACCACAAATAGCTGTAATCTCGCTGATAGAGAATGTAATTAATTTGTATCTATTTTTGAATATCTGTTTTTGAGAAGTCAGTTATAGGTCTGCATCAATGCCCTGTCTATTTCCAGCGTTTTTACATCATTTGTGTCAGTGAAGATCTCAGGCCTCGGTCTTCAATAGATGAGGTGACTCAATCTTTGGTTTTCCTATGTTCCTATTATAGTGTGCTTTCCTATTTTCTATTATACTCAGCTTTCTTATTTTCTTATCATACTTTACTTTCCTAGTTGTCTTTCATCCTCTGCTTTCCTATGTTCTTATTGTACTTTGCTTTCGTATTTTCTTATTACGCACAAGTTTGAAGGGGCATGTTTACAAGTATAACATCAACTTGATAATATGCTTAAAGAGAAATTAAATTAAAATTAAAAAGCTTCAATAACGTGCTTATCAAAAGTTGATACTTTCTGGACGTAGCTCATAAATCGTTTGGTATTGTTTTCTTAAACAATTCTGTTATCGCTGAAAATAATTATTAATACAAATTACACCAACACCAAACAAAGAAAGAAGTCACTACTTAATCAATCCCTGTGTCTGCCTGTGTGATACATTACCTTACCCTAGTTTAATGGATTAATATTTTACAGTTCATCAGTCATTTCAAGACCCTTCCCAGATTGACAGTGTGACAAACTGATGTTCCTGGGATACAATAGCAAGCGCAATAATTAAATAGTCTGCTTCATCGCACACGACACTGATCAAAGACCCAACGGGCCCTACTGGCCAAGTGACCCTGGCAGGCAAACACTAAATCACGAGCAGGTGGTGTGGAAAAACGGAAATGATTTCTTTTGAATGGGGCAAATTAACGATCAAGGTTGACAAGAGTCGTTTGAGATAGATGACCTATATATTGATATTGACGTCGATATTGACGTTGGTGTACATGCATCAACGTTGTGGCTTCTTCTGGAACACCATCGTGCGGTGTAGTTGAAGCCTTAACGATGACATTACCTGAAATGTGTCTCCGCTGGCACTGATGAAGGAGAGAAAGATCGTATTGTATTCTACACCTTGATGTGTACGACTGACGTGACCAGCATCAAAATAGAAGTTATTTCCTGAAATGTCGTTTTATGGAAAAACGGCTTTCTCTTATTAACATTCACGTTTGGCAGCTCTGAGCTGAAGAACAGAACAACTCCGACATTAAATATATGATTTCTGTTGAAACTTCGATTGTCGGAATATCGATTGAGAGAGTCTACAGAGCTCGATATTTTGAGCGGCAATTAGGTACTGACCAGGTAGCATTGGGCGTACTGAACGAAACAGCAGGAAGGATATAAAAATGGATCATTGCCAGTCAGTGAGGTCACTAAATGTAAAAGTGTAAAAGCACAGCACAGCACAGCACCAGTCCTGTCGGTTCTGAAATCCCAGTGCTGAAAATGAAGAAACTCGTTTAAAGTATCAATCCGACTAAGAAGCCTCACGTACCTGCAGTTTGGCACTAACACATCATCATGTCAATGTTTGTATTCGATACACAGTGAACATCCGACCAACGGGATCGGGTTGTCAGGCTGGCTGACTTTACTGACACGTTATCGATCTTATCTCAGCTACGTAGATCGAAGCCCATGCTGTTGATCACTAGATTGTCTGATTCAGACTCGACTATTTACAGACATAGCTGAGTGCGACATGAAACAACAAACAAACGAATCTATACTCAGTAACAACGAGGGGAACAGCAGCTAGGTCAAAGGGACATCTAATACAATGTCCATCACTATATATATTCGCATTCGTAATTGTTTGATAACATTTGCAGCAATTTGAGTAAATTCTTTGGTGTCTTCATTTGCAAGTGGACTGTACGTCATTTTTCAGATGACGCAATACTGTCAGTTTGTGACGTCGGATCGTCGATAGTTTTAACTACATTTTGGTAGATGTTGGACTCAAGTTGTCCAGTTTAGACCATCTCCAAATTTTATATGCCTTCACATTATGGTGATTACAATTGGCAGAAAATAGGAAGAGAAAAGCAGAATATACTTTATATTATTTGATTCTGTGACTTATTACAGCGTTGAATCTATTTGTATGAAAAATGGACAATTGAACAACATCACATTCTGACCGACATTTTCAAGGGACGTAATTGTCCACAACACAACCAACACAAGAATATGAGCCAAAAACACCGACATTCTACTTAGCGAATGTCTGGAGACACACATGATAACTGATAGATAATGTGGAGAAACAAAATATTTTTAGCTTTTTGAAGAAAGGCATGTCTGTACATTCATTCACAAGACCCTGATCGTAGATTTTAGATGCGTTCTTAAGAAAGTACAAACAGGTCAGTTTGGTTGCAGTGCTTCGGGTTCAGAAAACACAATGATTAGTATAAGCCATTTACGAATGAGATAAGCCAAGAGATAAGATATGGGATTACTCAGGAAATCAAGTTAAAGGCTTTTCCTGCCTTAGAGAAGCCAAGGTAGTGAAATTTGCAACTGGTCTTTGTAAGTTCTTTATGTCTAGATCGATGTATATACTCTTCTCAAGCCTTTCAAGTTCCACATTTATAAGTGTAATGTTTGAACTCAAAGAACAAAGTCCATATTGACGAGTCAAATATATCCCTGTATCCGATGGTGTGGTTCCAGATAGTATCGATGTGGATGGTCCTTAGGCATGGGATGTCAGTGAATATATACGTATGTGCTGCCTCTGTAGCTGTGGTGACAGTGATGACAATCGCTGACAATAATGTCTGTTCTATCCCGAACACGGATCGCATTACGAACACGATGAAAAGAACTGAGATCTAGCCATGTAGCGAGTTGTCAGCTTGTGACAGCATCTGCCGCCCAGTTGGCCTCACACTCATTACCTCGTTCTCCCTGCACCGAAAGAGGCCGTATACAAACCTCCTTTACAGCTATTGCCACAAGATCAATGATCACGTTTCTGAAGCCTCGTCACTCACACATCGGAGATATATCTGAGGTGGTATACAATGGCGTCATTGGGTTAAAAACTCAACTTGGTGGTGTTAACCTTTTTCCATCATCATGTAAATTATTGTCCCCCTGAAAATGACTCGTAAGTTCTTCTAGATCAAAATATATGCCATCAGCTGGTGTTTTAATTCCCAGATAGCATGCTGTTTCTTTAATATTAGCATGCAGTGCCCTCAACTACATGTACTGGTGTCCAAAATGACGGCGTACGTCTTGCTGGGAATTATGCAGGAAGCACTGTAAGTCCCCATGATCCCCGATGAGATGGCCTTGCATTGGTTGATGGTGGTCTTTGGCCTAGTTTTAATATATACTAAATAATTTACTGAAACATGACTTGTTTTAGCATTGATATGGTTGGTTTTATAGCTAACAGGGACACCTACCTGTTTTGCTGTCCTTTGTCGATAGGTATTCCTTCAGAGTCCTTTGGCCATCGGTTCATCGGTTCATTCGGCTTCAGCTACGATACAGCAAACCAGCCATCTTTAAATTGGACATCAACGCTTTTGTTTCTATAATGCATGGAATGAAATACGAACATTGGTAAATGTCTAACGAGTATAATGATATTAAAATATATTAGTAAATAATAATATATAGTTGGATGCACACAATATTTTTTGTGGATATATTTAATTTTGATCTTCTTGATATTGATCTTATTTGTTATTCAAAAACATGTTTTTCAGAGATTAATTTACCGACACTGTGTTTTGCATCTATGTACAATGTTTGTGACACTTCATTAAATTCATTGTATAATCTACATCCACAGTCATAAGCTGGTGATTAGGAGTTTGGAGTGGCCCGTCCTGAAAAGGACACAAAGCCATCTGTTTCACTTTACAGGCCAGTCAACTTCCCCAAACACCGTAAATAGTTTACACTGGTCGTTCAGAGGGCCTTTCCTTCAAAAACAGAACCGATTTGTTATGACACTTGCCTTGGTTGGCACTCGCTCCTGTACTGCCAAAATGTACAGAACCACACACAAAATCAATATTGACATTGTGATTATGGCCTACGTTATTGGCTCGTGCTAAGAAATCTGTTGCATTATCATGATTCTTGACATGCTTCTGAAACGGATCCTCACAGCAATAAACATGTGCAAAAGTACACCATAACGTTCTGCCATGAAGAGCTGTAATGAAACCATCGTCGTCACCATCATCATCGTCGTCGTCCTCGTCATCATCATCATCATCATCATCACCACCATCATCAACATTAATGTTCATGGCGTTATTGTGACAACGTTCATGTTGAGATACAACTCTAAAGAGTGTTAGAATATGGCAAATCTACCCACACATTACTTGTATAAGTTATCAGCAACTGTCCGAGAGCACAGAATGAAACAAATGGCTGAAATACATGAAACTATGTCCTGACGTATGTCACATCATGTACAAGGGATACCTTCATAGTGTTTTGTCAAGCTGTCAGAAGACATCTCACAGACAGCGATACAAATGTTCTTCAGTTACGTCAAGCGTAACTTGAAAACTCGTTCACTTCATGTCATGCAGTGTATTTCGATTTTCTTCTCTTTGATATCATTGTCATCGTGAGTATTATTGGAAGCCAACAGATGTCATCCAATTCAATGCTTCTCCACTTCTTCTTCGTCATCTTGTAACGGGGCGATGGGTAGGCAAATAGCTAAAGTGTTCGCTGGTCAAGCCAAAAACCAAGGTTCGATTCTCCATATGGGTACAGATGTGATGCCTATATCTTGTGTCTCCCGCCGTGATACTGCTAAAACGGCGTTATGTATGATCTACACGTTCTTTTTCCATACCGATCAATATCTTCACTGATGGCGTTGTGTAAAAGAAGCACGTGTCTGTTCTTTGATGACACATTGTCCGATTTGAAGAACAACTGTCTCCATCAGTTCAGTATGGAAGCACCGGAGCAGCGCCTGAAAACATGATTTTCTAATTAATAATCTAAAATGATCGTTGTCTGGCTGTCAACATTAATATATCTTTATAGGCACGGGGCATAAATTATATCATGTCAGAGCCCCATAACTGTCACAGTAATAGGTCAAAATCTAAACAAATGGGAGAAAAATGACTTCGCAAGGTCGAATGGTACATAGCGGTTCAAAATCAACGCTGGCATCCTACTAATGACGCTACCAATATTGACTCACATAAACACGATGAAGTGTGGACATGCTACCGTGACTAGTTCAAGGTTAAACTGTCTACCAATGGTGCTAATCATATCGGGCACCTTGTACACGTTGTTCAGTGGTAGTCTCCTGGAAGCTATCTCGGATGACATTTCAGGTTTAGTTGTGGCATGGGGCAAAATGGCATTTTGTGACCAGTCATGAGTTATATTTTTTATACGAGATTGGAATCGTAATGGATTCAGCAACAACACTGATACAATTTTCCCTTTACCTCTGGCATCGTCCCAGTGTGATCTACCGTTAGCTACTGGCGCTCTATAGTCCATGTATATACTGTGCTGTTGGTTAATGATCTAATCTTTGAAATGCTATCAACTAGTTATTGTAAAGTGCTCGATGACTTTTTGTATTATAACTGTATTAAATATTTATGTTAAGATATATTTTTTTCAAATTTCAAAAGCCAATTCGTCATTTATCCATCTAACACCTCACTGGTTGTTTGACTCGAAATGTATGGCCGATGTAAACTTTTACCTGAAGAGCAACAAAAAGTTGAACATGCGGTTACATATATACTGGACAAAATAAGTTAGGGATATTGGTATTTTTATGATTGTTCTGAAATTTTATGGAATCTGTGTACCAGAGGATTATTGACAATCATGTTTACCTGTATGTTAGAAATGCATTCACCCATAATTTTTGCGTTTATTATTATTAGGAAAATCACTGTGAGTGAGTATGGTGAAATTGTATGGAATCAGTAATTTGTAGCTGAGATATATATCTTTCTATTTCCCAGAGAGATGTCTTCATGTAACATATATTATTTTGTAGATACTGTTTAAACAGGTGTTCTGAAACATAAGAAATCTGAATATTATTATGGTTACTGAGCTTTAAGTTGTATACACTGTTTGTGTATCATGGGTTTTATAGTGTAACATTAATATTGTAGCATCACAGATTAAATGGGTGTACGACGCCCATCAACATAAATGCGCAGCCTGATGTGGAACGACACAAAGTTATGTCATAATAACCTGCTATTTGTAAGTGAGCTGAGATAGCTGAGCTAAGATATGTGTGCACACTGCAGCCTGGAAATACCACATAATCTGCCAAGTCATAGATAGAGGACGAGTGTCAGAACACTATCAAGATTTTAACGTATTGTTACAGGAACAAAGTGCGAACAAAGATGATAAAGGTCTCTCACGAGTACTTTTATCTATCTTACAGGCAAGTAATCAAGTTGCACGAACCAGACACTGCTGATAGACTCACCACAGACGTCCAGATACATTCAAAGCAGATTACATAATTTTATCTCTAACTGTATATTATATCTGTAACTACTCCAACATGCCCGTATCATTCTGTATCATGCACTTCTGGCTTGTGTCGTGTGATTGCCAGGGCTGTCAAGTATCATGACGTTTGAGAGTGGCATGCATGTATACTTCAGTGTACGTTATCAGCATATAAAGTAGTCCACGTGATGACAAAACAGAGACCACCCATAAGTCCAAAGTGATTGTCTGTGCTCAAACTCGCCAGCCGTCCTACCTCGACTCTTTAAGCCGCATAGGTCAACGTGTATGCTTACAGTTAAAGTGTAACCCAATTTAATTTGGTTATTAGGACCCTGTATTTTTATCAGCTGCAGCTTAAGTGTACTACCAAATTCATAAGCTATACTCCTACTCCTTCTACACACATAATGGCTAAGATAACTTTCTCACTTCTTTTCGTTAAACTTATAATCATCATCATATGTAGTCACTAGGCACTTAAAACATTAGAAGTAATGCCATGGAACAAGTTATCTAACTACAGTATGACGTGATATTGTATTGAGAATACAGAAGCACTGAAAAAGCATCGTTTTTTACCACCAAGGGCATAACACTAGTGACCCAGTTCAGGATCGAGTGATGACTGAAAATGTCAAAAATGCCGCTTCGCAACAATCTGCGAATGATCCAGAGTTCTATCATTAGAATGTTTGCTTATTGATTTGCAAGTGACCATGTTCGTTCATCAGTAAGTATATTACGTTAATTATAGAGAATGTCTTTTTAACAATTTGTAAGAGAATTAAGGTTGCAAACAAACTATTATTTTTAAAATACGTTATGCGACTGGAAGGATTACCATTTTGGAGTTCAATATTTAAAAAAAATACCGGAAAGAAACAGAGAGCTTACAAATTATTTTGTGATATTGGGAGTAAAAGGAATATTGAAATGCTGTTAAAAACATATATTTGGATACATTTGGATTCCGTTACTACCACCTGGGTAGAAGGTCCATGGACTCTGCCAAACTGGAATTATTTTGAAAATGATGGACACAGAACTAACAATAATTTGGAAGGTTGGCACAACAAAATCAACAAGTACGCCGTAAAGACACATCCGAATGTGTTTGAGGTTGTGCGAATGCTGCTAAAAGAACAGCCAGCTACTGAAGTTAAAATTCAGCAGATCTGAGGACAGCAGAGAGATCCCGTCCGTAGACGTCTCTACCGAATCATCGACGCTAGGATTAGATCCTTGCCAACAGACTTACTGACTTGAACTACACAGACCATGTGTCAGAGTTGCTTCATCTTGGCTGAACATTACAGATTACTTTAGTGCAGATATAAAGGAGTTTTGGCAAGAAGAAATATCTGGACTCATCTTTTTTATAGTTATTGCTTATACACATGCTGAAATCACTTATTTCTATAACACACACACACAAATATATATTGTGTTAGATTTCTGAAATATATATACAAATATGTTATATTGTGTGACATATGATACATACATGTTGTTATATTGACTAAATAAATATATTGTCTTCTATATATATATCACTCTGTTTTAATTGGTTTGTTAATTTCGAGAATACTGGGCGTGAAGTCACTCATGTAGAACATCATCTCCCTTTCCCCGGACTGTCGGCAAGTAATTTGGACGGATTATTTGTTGTTGTCGACAGTCCGGGTATAAACCCTTTTGGGAGGTCTATCTTATGGGAAGATATCGTTTTTTTCCATGGGGCGGGATATAAATGATTTATTCTGCCTGATGATTTGTACAACACCACCCAAGCAGTGCACAACCGTGCACCCGGCATACATTGTAATTTTTTCGTTTGTAGAAAAAAAGTCATAGGAAAAGAAGTCATAGATTTGGGTAGGAATAAAGTCATAGGAAAAAAGTCATAAACTCAAAAAAGGTCAGGATTGTAACAAGTCATAACAATATTATCATCAACAGCACTACCACATTTGAACCTAACTTATAAAATTAATGTAATCATTCAAGTAAAATACATGACATCAGAAAATGCACTATCATCATAACACTTTCATCTGCAACAGCACTACATCAGTCAGTTGTCCTAGCACATTTTATTTAACCGAATGTTCCAGCTAATGCCGTCAAGAGTTTGGATCACAGTCTTACGGCCAGCGTGTCTTATATTAGCTGCTAGAAGGAAGCCATTTGAGTAAAAAGCATTAACTGATAATCCCATGAGTTCATTAATTGGTGTGATATCGTCAAGCTCAAAGCTAGTTAAACAAACAATCATGTGACTTGTGACTTTTAATCCCACAATCCGTTAAGAACTAAACAAATAATAATCTGTTCATTTCTCCTGTTTTGATAAGATCCAATTGCTTACAGCGTCACACTAAAGGAATAATTAACTTGAAAGTGAAATAGTATAAACAAAGTAAATAACTGGAGAACATGATGTTTTATAATAGTTATTTTTTCTATGACTTTTTTTCCATGACTTTTTTCCGTCCACCATTTGTTCAAGGTCACGTGAATCAATCAGAGATAGACATTATTACATGAGGTAGGATAAATGTGCATTGTACGTTCTTAGGAACCTTGAACTTGCAGTTACATTTCATTATTTGTGTACAGATATTGGTCTAGAATAATTTATCAATTCGTTTAGTCTTGAAGATGTATTGATGCAGGGACTCCATTATGCTCTTGTTGACATTGTTGGTAGCTAGAGGTGTTCCTAATTTTCACAGTTTGGAGTGAGTGAGCGAGTGAGTTTAGTTTTAGGCTGCACTCAGCAATATTCTAGCTATATGGCGGCGGTCTGTAAATAATCGAGTCTGGACCAGACGATCAAGTGATCAACAGCATGAGCATCGATCTGAGCAGTTGGATGAGTGAGTTTAGTTTTACGCCACACTCAGCAATATTCCAAATATATGGCAGCGGTCTGTAAATAATCGAGCCTGGACCAGACAATCCAGTGATCAACAGCATGAGCATCGATCGGCGCAATTGGGAACCGATGACATATGTCAACCAAGCCAGCGAGCCTGACCACCCGATCCCGTTAGTCGCCTCTTACGATAAGCATGGGTTACTGAAGGCCAATTGTAACCCGGACTTTCACGGGTTTCACAGTTGTGTCTTCTTGAGAGGGTACGTAAGTCTCAAAACATTTGAAGTAAATTTAGATATACCAGGTTTATAATAGTAGGATACTTGTGTTTGTAAGTGATGTCTAAATTTGGGCACAATCGCCAACGTATGAAGGGACCATGTAAGTCCTTCTAGGGTGGGTGGGGTGAAGGGGTGGTATGGGAGCATTGAGGGGGGCAAGGCAGGCTGAGCGAGGTTGAGAGGTGGGCGCGGACGTCGGAAAGGACAGTCACGCACATATGGTGAATTTGGAGTGACTACATACCTATCCGTGAAACAATTAAGTAATGAAACATTAGGCGAGAGCTTTCAATACAACTGATAGCTCATGACAGGTAATTAATGACAGATGGTCGGATTGGGGTGTGCTGATAGTTATAGCCCGGGAAAGCCACTTTTAAGAAAACAAGAGTTGAAAATGGTGTGGCTCAACCGGCAATGGGTATGGTTGAGTGATCGTGTGAATGTGGGTCTCCCGGCAAAGCGCTATTAGCTAATCCTTGTTACCGTAAATAATGCAGATTTTTTAATATCGCTCTAAATTAGTCGAATTAAGTCAATATGAGTTGAAATTTGTGTCATGATGCTTATAAACATACACTCATTCATTTACAACCTCCAAAACATAAATATTGAGTAAAAGTAAATATTCTCGCCCATGGACCAAAATGTTTTTCGCCCATGGGCGAGATTTTTAAATATCGCTCTAAGTTAGTTGAATTAAGTCAAAATGAGTTGAAATTTGTGTCATGATGCTTATAAACATACACTCATTCATTTACAACCTCCAAAACATGAATTCTGATCGAAATTAAACATTCTAGCCCATGGGCCGGCCCATGTGCCACTGTTCGAGCGAGTTTAAATTTCAAGTTTTCGATAATTTATTTTTTCATTTTTTCATCCTTGGCATATATTCATAACAACTGCATGTTTAATTTGGTCAAATCCCTTGTCAGAAAGTGCCCATAGTGCGGAGAGTTTCTGGACTTTTGTGAGTCCAGAATTAAATTGTGACGTGTTTGTTATAAATGTATGCCAGAGGTGTAAACTAGTACAGATTTGCTTGGTGGCACTTTCATTTGAAACTAGTAACAAAATATGCTGTGTATTTTCTAGAACCGTAGAAACTTCTTTTATTTGCTTAGTGGTTTGCATCATTAGACATTATTGATTGCAAATTATCTCCCCTTATAAACTAGCTTTTTAGGCAACTGGCGATGCGCTCACAGAGCACATGTCAGTTAGAGCAACATGCAACGGTCAGAGAGAGAGAGAGAGAGAAATCACTCTTCAGAATATACCTTGAATGGCATTAAAAGAATATTGGAAGACTCTGCATTTAGTCATTGTTCATTCAAAACAATGATTGATATTTTATCAGTGTGTCAAACAATATTTCTCTCTCTCAGTTGTTTGATTGCCACAGGGTTTGCGACAAGGGTGTGTTTTAAGCCCGCTATTGTTCTCATTCTTTATCAATGAATTAGCTCTAGAAATTGAATCCACATGTTACCAGGGTGTACAGCTTCACCCTGATGTTGTACAAATGTTCCTACTACTTTTTGCTGATGATATTGTACTTTTTGCAGACTCTGTATTTGGTTTACAAAAACGTATAAATATTTTAGAAAGTTTCTGTAAAAGTCATCAACTAACTGTTAACTTGGAAAAAACCAAGATTGTTATATTTAAAAATGGTTGTAAATTATCAAAATATGAAAAATGCCTTTTTAATGGAATTCTTTTGGAAACTGCTTCATCTTACAAATATTTGGGTATTTTATTTGCACGTTCTCTATCTTGGTCTCCCCATGTGAATAACGCTGCTTTGCAAGCTAAGAAAATTGCATATGGCATTCTAAAATCTCTTTATACGTTTAATCCACTTCCTTATGATTTATTTTTTAAGATATTTGATACAATAATTAGTCCGATTCTTTTATATGGAGCTGAAATATGGGGAGTTGATAACTTTAAAGAAGTCAAAGTTGTACATATGTTTTGTTGTAAACGTTTTTTAAATGTCAAACGGTCGACTTCGACCCATGTAGTTAGGGGAGAATGTGGCCGTTATCCAATGTATATACGTATATATAAAAAAGTTGTTAAATATTGGTGTAAAATATGCAAAATGTCCGATTCCAGATTTGTAAAGAAATGTTATTACATGTTAGTTTTAGACTCTGTAAATGGTAAAACAAACTGGACATAAAAAATTAAGCATATTCTTTACTCTTTTGGATTTGGCTTTATATGGGAACAGCAGCAAAATTTATGTAATGTCGATAAATTCATATCAGAATTTGTTTTTAGATTAAGAGCAAGTTATGAACAACAATGGCACACATCGCTTGTAAATAGTCCTAAATTTTCACTTTATTCTTGTTTTAAAATCTCATTTAATGTTGAATTTTACATAAAAGATTTATCAATTTCAAAATTCCGATCGGCCCTTGCTAAATTCAGATGTTCTTCACACCGCCTCCAAATTGAAACCGGTCGATATATTAATCAACTCAGATCAAATAGATTATGTTTTGTATGTAAAGATAACTTTATTGAAAATGAATTTCATTTTATTTTGGTATGTAAATGTTATCAAAATCTGAGATGTTTGTATTTACCACATAACTTTTATTCAAATCCCACTATTCATAAGTTTAATATGCTCATGTCAACTGGCAATCCATATATTGTAAAAAAACTAGCTTTTTATATACACAATGCAATGAAACTTAGAGATTCACTTCTATGCCAATAATATCATATTTCCTTTTGTATACTTTGTAAATTAACTTATTGTCTTCTGAACTATATATGCACATATGAACCGCTCTGAAATCCTGAAGTGTAGCCTGGGCCTATGGCCTCCACTACAAAGAAAATAAAGATTGATTGCAGTGTGTCAATGAATAAATAGATCATTATTCATAATTTCAAACTTTACGTATATCCCTAACTATTTGTGTCCAGTTTAGATAGATACGTACTCATACACCATTGAGTGAGTGCAGTTTATAAGTAATTTGGTCTGGGAAACCAAATTCCAGAAAGGGTCCTTTCGACCTTGACCTTTTGCTTTATAAGTATGGCAGGGTAACACTGGGTTGACTTACACGGGTGAGTGAGTGAGTTTAGTTTTACGCAACTTTCAGCAATATTCTAGCAATATCGCATGGGGGACACCTGAAATCGGCTTCGCACACCCTACGCATGTGGGGAAAGCTTTAACCACTAGGCTACCCCACCGCCCCTGACTGACTGACTGACTGAATTTGGTTTTTACGCCGCTTTTAGCCATATTCCAGCAACGTCACGGCGGGGGGACACCAGAAATGGGCTTCACAAGTTGTACCCATGTGGGGATTCGAACCCGGGTCTTAGGCGTGTCGAGCCAACGCTTTAACCACTAGGTTACCCCACCGCCCCCCGCCCCTGACAGACAGCCATGACTCAGACTAAAGTGGATACAAAAATAACTTATTATATTCTATACAATCAAATCAAGCTGATAATAACAAGGAAATATATCACACAGTTTGGTTTAACAAATAGGTTTTTAAACTGCGTTAGCTTTGTAAACTGAGCTGTCTGAAGAGGCTTTATTTGTCTGCCCTTACGTGCACACATCCAAAGGGAGAAGTAATTTTCTTTCATCAAACAAAAGACATATCCAGTCGCGTAACATAACCCAATTAAAGTATCTGTTTGACATTTTATTCTGGCTGACAAAAGACCACGAAGACTCAACTCTTCTTTAATCTTCGAATACAGGTAAATATTGCTGTCCTCCTTAAAACCATTAAGCGGAATCATCAAAGACGTGATGGTCTCTGCTGTCTCGTCACAGCTGATGACGTTCACGTCGTTGAAGGTTATATTCACATGATGTGGTGTCACGTGTGTGATAACGCCGTCACCCAAGGCGTCATTAGCGAGGCAAGATGTAATGGCATTATAGCTGCCAGAATCGTATAGCTCCTCGCTGTGTAATGGAATTCAAAGAGTGAGTGAGTTTAGTTTTACGCCGCACTCAGCATTATTCCAGCTATATGGCGGCGGTCTGTAAATAATCGAGTCTGGACCAGACATTCCAGTGATCAACAGCATGAGCATCGATCTGCGCAATTGGGAACCGATGACATGTGTCATCCAATTCAGCGAGCCTGACCACCCGATCCCGTTAGTTTCGAATTCAAGGAAGGTAAAACACTTGGGATGTCTCAATTTAATGATTGTACGACCACAGTCAAAAACCGACGAACTGGTTTAGAAAACTTCGATTAGACTTCATTTCTTTGTTTTTCATACTATTTGAGTTTGAAAGAATATCATCATCTTTTAATCAGATGTTAATCCTTTTAAGTCGAAAGTCCTTAGATATATATATTCCATTTCGAAACAAATCCATTATGTGCATTTTCTTTTTTCCTGGCAAACTTTTCTGAGGGAATTCTCCCTGTGACCTTTTCCTGTGACTTTTGTCTATATCCCTTTCCTGTGATTTTTCTCTGTGATTTTTCCCTGTGACCTTTCTCTGTGATCTTTTCCTGTGACTTTTCCCTCTATCCTTTTCATGTGACTTTTGTCTATATCCCTTTCCTGTGATTTGTAACTGTGACCTTTTCTCTGTGACCTTTCTCTGTGAACTTTTCCTGTTACCTTTCCCTCTATCCTTTTCATGTGACTTTTGTCTATATATCCCTTTCCCGTGATTTGTAACTGTGACCTTTTCTCTGTTACCTTTCCCTGTGACTCTCACCTGTGACTGTTTTATTTCTATGTCATCACCAACTTAATATGACAAGTTTAGAGCACATTATTACCTTGTACCGTTGCCTCCATATTGGTCATTAACCAACAAAGTGCATTCAACGATGCACATCTATGGCCTATGTGCTTTTGCTCATTTGAAAACACAAATAGGTGACTTCCAAACTGGTGTATAACCCGACTGTAAACACGATCACTGCATAAATCGACAATAAACACGGTTAACATCCTGGCATGTACTAAACCTTCACTAAGCACCTATCGATTTCAAAACCGGCTGCTACCCTTTGCCATAAACATGTACTGGTTGGGAAATGATCATGAGGTGCTTTCCTTTACCAAGACGTTTTTCCTTTATTATGTGTAGAATCATATTTTTTCTAATGATCAATGATTTTGTTTCTAATGATCAATGAGCTTTGAATCCAATATACATGCCCAGATCAATACAATGTGAATTTTTATGCTGTGTCCTTTGGCGCCATATACAATAAACTCCCTGAATCCTTGAATATTGGCAAAGATGAGGTTTTCTTTTCACTGTATCCCAGTGCAGAACATTTATTGATCGCTGGCTTCCTGTAACAATAAGAACTCGCAAAAAACATCTGATCTTGGACCCACAGATATATGTCTTGTCTTGAATGCAGGTCTCCATTTATATTCATATTAAACACTGCAGTGTGTTGTATACATATTTGCGTGTGGAGTAACCGTCCTTCAATCATGGTCATATATAGGTTCCACTGCACTAAATCAGAATCACATTCTTCCTGAGAGATCACCGTATGTAAACAACTGAAGAGACAGAGACATGTGACAGCTGTGATTGGATGAAATAGTGTAGGATGTTTATGTTTTCTAAAAGCACATCCATCCAGTAATTTAAACTGACCACAATTTCTAGTATTTAGTGCTGTCATTTTTATCATCAAGATTTATGCTTATTGTGTGTACAGATATTTTCCAGTAGGTGACATTTGGTGCGGAACTGGAGTTGACGTGTTCCGCTTCCTGTGCTGGGAAAATGAGCCGGACAATTTTGCCAGAAATTGTGTTTTATTGTAGTTTAAAGGCCAGACTGTATCAATGTGTACATGGCATGGCTGTTGATAGCCTGGATAATTTTCAAAAAAATATAAGGTTACTATAGAAGTCTATTGGAAAACATTTGGTTTTTGTGTAACCTGTATATGGCATTGTGGTTCCAGTATCCGTGTGATTTGGTGCTGAGCTTGGCGAACTCGCACTTCCCTAGTGGCACCAGTCTAGTTTTACGCTGCATTTAGCAATGTTTAGGGATTATTACATATGCTTTCAGAACTGTAATACACATTTGGTTTTTATTACACCGAATATAGGCTGTCGGCGTGACGAGGGAGCTCTTTAACAGATTAAAGGGAAGGTGAGTTGCAGTAGATGGGCTGATATGTCAATTCCAATGTGGCGTTCTTCATCGAAACATGACAGACATAATACGTACCAAAGGCACAATGACAGTTGTACAATGCAGTGAAAATATATCACAAGACAATTATTTCTGCACCGTTTATTTTGAATCAAGATGGCAGGAGCCCTCAGCATGGTGGACGGTTTCACGTTTGATACGCCATAACGGTGACCAGCGACTGTCAAGGATGGTTTACTGATTGATACTTTCAAAGCCTGTTGTCATGGTATCCTGTCTGTAGGGCTACTGTCATAGCTCCCAGTCCACTACAGTCGTTCCTTGGGCGTTATCACAGCTCCCGATGTACTATAACTGCCCAACAGGTACTATCACCTCCCCAATGATTACCACGGCTCTCGTAGTATCACCACCCTCAAATGGTACCACCACGGCTCCCACGATATTATTACGGTTTACCTGATATCACCACGGCTCACATGGTATCTTCACGGCTCAAATGGTACCACAACGGCTCCCACGATATTATCACGGTTCACATGATATCACCACGGCTCACATGGTATCTTCACGGCTCAAATGGTATCATCATGGCTCACAGCTCACATGGTATCACCATGGCTAGCTTGGTATCATCACGATTCAGAAAGTATCACCACGGCTGAAATGATATCATCACTGCTTCCTAAGTATTGCAACGGCTCAAATGATTTCATCACAACTCAAATGATATCATCACTGTTACAAAGGTATAGTCTCGGGTCCAAAGGGAGCGGTAAGGTAGCCTAGTGGTTAAAGCGTTCGATCGTCAAGCCAAAGACCCGTGTTCGATTCTCCACATGGGTACACTATGTGAAGCCCACTTCTGGTATCACCAACCGTGATATTGCTGGAATATTGCTAAAGGCGGCGTAAAACCAAACTCACTCAGTCATTCACTCGGATCCAAGGGTACTAGCAATGCTCACCAGTGCTATCGTGGCCCCCAAGGCACAATCATAGCTCCCACGTGGCTACCATGGTTTCCAGGGTTCTATTATATCTCCAACAGTACTATCACGATTCCGACCCGTGAAGATCCGGGTTAGAATATTGATCTTCAGTAACCTATGCTTGTCGTAAGAGGCGACTAACGAGATCGGGTGGTCAGGCTCGCTGACTTGGTTGACACATGTCATCGGTTCCCAATTGCGTAGGTCGATGCTCATGCTGTTTATCACTGGATTGTCTGGCCCAGACTCGATTATTTACAGACCGCCGCCATATAGCTGGAATATAGCTGAGTGCGGTGTAAAACTAAACTCACTCTCTCACTATCACTATTCCCAGTTTACCATCATGCGTCCACGCCGCGCTTATTGTCAACGCTCTCCGGTACTTTCATGACTCCTACGGTACTCTCCCAGCTCCCTTGGTTTTACTTCATGAATATACCGGGAAACGTTTCAGGACTATTTGTACAGACGAGTTCAACTCCTTCACATTAAAGACTGTACAATGAAGGAACGTATTTCATATGACTGGGAGTACATTCCGGGAACTTTGATCATGGGGTCGAAATCCAGTCTTACACCGGATCACAACTTTCTCCTGAGTGTGTATACCGACTAATTACTTCTCAGTTGAGCTGGCCGCTCCACGTCACAACTGATCAAATAAGCAGTAGTAGCTTCAGGGAACAGATGTTATGCTGTAACAATATCGCCGTAGGTTATGGTGAGATGTATATTCGTCCTTACTGTAAACTGGTTAACAATGCACTGTTAGCAGTAATGCTTGGGGTTAATCACTTCACTGATACACCAATAGGACGCCATCAGGACGACATCTTGCCGTGTTGTTGCTTGTCCTCCTGTTTCCCTGGGTCAGTCTTGCCACAGGTCAGGCTTCGACCAGGCTCTGCTTCCACGTGCCACACGTTTGTCGACCTAGTGCGATTCCCATTGACTGCCATCGGCATTTAGCTCTGAGAGGATATTGTTAGTTCGAGGAGCATTCAAAGAAAAATATATCTAATACTGTTTTTGAACCAAGAATATTTGTCATTTTTAAAAACTGCTTACTTTCGTCAGGGATGGAAGGGATAGGGACATCCAGCCAGGGTCCGTGCAGATAGTTGGCTGGGTAATTGGTTGGTTGGTCTGGTTGGTTGGTTGGTTGGTTGGTTAGTTGGTTAGTTGGTTGATTGGTCTGGTTGTTGGTTGGTTCGTTGGTTGATCGGTCTGGTTGTTGGTTGGTTGGTTGGTTTGTTCGTTGGTTAGTTGGTTGATTGGTCTGGTTGGTTGATTGGTCTGGTGTTGGTTGGTTGGTTGGTTGTTTTAACGCCGCACTCAGCAATATTCAAGCTATATGGCGTCGGTCTGTAAATAATCGAGCCTGGACCAGACAAACAGCATGAGCATCGAGATCTACGCAATTGGGATACGATGGCATGTGTCAACAAAGTCAGCGAGCCTGGGCACCGGATTACGTTTGTCGCCTTTTATGATAAGCTTGGGTTGCTGAAGACCAATTACAACCCGGATCTTCATGGTTCCCATGCAGATGGCAAAATTACTGTTAGTTTCCATTGCGGCAGTATGGCGATCTGCTTTCCGCTGTTGGTGATCTACAGTCCGTTTGTACATTGTATTGTTTTGAACGGTAAATTTGAATGCAAATGTTTCAATCTATTTACTCTGGTTGTTGCTGATATTGCTGAGTGCGGCGTTAAACAACAAACAAACATTCATCCATTCCATGGGTATCTGAGTACAGCAAAACATCCATTAGCCATCCTTTCTATAAATAAATATATATTTACATATTTAGCGTCAGAAAATCCATAACAGTTTCATTAAAGCATTTTTAGATGTTAACTTTATTGCAAGAAACAATTAACGGGTAAATGTATTTAAGAGCAATGATGACATTACGACACGGTAAAAAGAATTGCTCGTGTTCTGCCGACAACCAGTTGAATTTTCATTTGAATCCAAAACATTGAAATTGAGAAAGTTGGGAATGCCACAGTTGGTTTATTCGTGTTCCATATAACACTATGGAAAAATATTTGCTCATCTGAAATAACATGGAAGGCCATGATAACAGTGCCCACACTATTTGTCGACAGAGTCTATACAAACTGTTCCTAAAGAAGACATCACGATGACATTGACCACTTCTACTAACACCCAAACACAACAGCCTAGATGCATGTGGAAGACAGACTTTCCATGCAGTTTGTGACAACGGCTGCAGCTTGTGGCAACGTTTGAATCAAACATGATGCTGGTGTGTTTCACCACCCATGTTTTCAGCTGTATTTGACAATGTTTCTTTCCACTCAAACTCAACGAATATTGAATCAGTTGCTTCACTGCATGTTTCAACATGTCGTTTAAAGTGCCCATTGAGCACACAAAAAATGCATTTACCTTAGCGTATAAATGACCTCACCACGTTTAAGTTTATATATGACTATCAAATATTAGGGTATTCCCATACTGTTTGTTTGTAGTATAAATGCGTGCAGTAAAGTGACCTTAAATGTGATCTAGCGCCTCGTTTAACATGTGCGTGTGTGTGTGTGCGTGCGTGCGTGCGCGCGCGTATTTGTGTGCGTGTGATATGCTAGGATATGGTCATTGTGCCTGTTTCTGTCTGCTTTTGGTAACTCGGTGTAGCGAGTCTGTTTCTAAGAGTGACACACCAGTGTGACCTCAGTGATAAACAGCTGACAGAAGCTCGCTAATGTAGTGGCATAATTTCATTACTGTATAAAAACCATCATAAAAACACGGGCAATCTTTCAAGGCCATGTAAATGGACATTTATTTAACCTGCCTCGGGAAACATTTTATGGTCGGTGACGATTATAGTGTTTTCTCTTATTTAATAGGTACTGAATTAAACAGAACAATGAAGGTATGGCCTGGAGCTACGATCATAATGTTCTATTGTGGAATAGGGATTGAATTAAACAGAACAATGAAGGTATGGTCTAGAACTCTGCTGCCCTTTAACACTGATATTGACACCACCGGTCACACGCACGAGTTACGCATCCAAAATGCATTAGCCTGTCTACATAAGTGTATTCTAAATGGTTGCTGTATTAATTCTATGCCATTAACATACCGGATTGGGTAATATGTCCTTGCACAAGACAGGAAGTTTTAGATTCATCACAAAGGGTTGGTAACAGCATGGAAATCGCTCATGGCCGTTAAATGGCTTGTTTGGTCATGGTCGATATACTTCTCATAAAGTGGCAAAGTTCATATTCTTGTCCGTGGGCATGGGCAGTCTAGTCCGACCCCACACGTTCCCCACTGCTTCATATTGTTTGATCCCACGTGTTCCCCATGATTTCATGTTGTTTGGTCCTACGCGTTCCCCACTGTTTCATGACGGTTGATCCCACGTGTTATCAACTCCTTCAAATTGTCATCCTAGTTTGATCCCACGAGTTCCCACTGTTTCATGTTGATTGATACCACGTGTTCCCCACTGTTTCATGTTGATTGATACCACGTGTTCCCCACTGTTTCATGTTGATTGATACCACGTGTTCCCCACTGTTTCATGATGATTGATCGTGTTCTCAACTCCTTCAAATTGTCATCCTAGTTTGATCCCACGTGTTCCCCACGTGTTCCCCATGACTTCATGTTGATTGATCCCATGTGTTCCCACAATTTCATAATGCTGTGATCCCACGTGTTCCCCACTATTTCATGATGGTTGATCCCACGTGTTCCCCACGTGTTTCATAATGCTTGATCCCATGTTCCCCACTATTTCATGATGGTTGATCCCACGTGTTCCCAACCCTATAATTTCATAACGGTTGATCCCACGTGTTCCCCATGATTTCATTTTGATTGATCCCACGTGTTCCCCACTTCTTCATGTTTATTGATCCCACGTGTTCCCCACGATTTCTTTTTAATTGATCCCACGTGTTCCCCACTATTTCATTTTGATTGATCCCACGTGTTCCCCATGATTTCATTTTGATTGATCCCACGTGTTCCCCATGATTTCATGTTGATTGATCCCACGTGTTCCCCATGATTTCATTTTGATTGATCCCATGTGTTCCCCATGATTTCATGTTGATTGATCCATGTTCCCCACGATTTCATTTTGATTGATTTCACATGTTGATTGATCCCACGTGTTCCCTCAAGATTTCATTTTGATTGATCCCACGTGTTCCCAAGATTTCATTTTGATTGATCCCACGTGTTCCCCAAGATTTCATGTTGATTGATCCCACGTGTTCCCCACTATTTCATTTTGTTGATCCCACGTGTTCCCAACTGCTTCATGATGGTTGATCCCACGTGTTCCCCACTATTTCATTTTGTGTGACCCCACGTGTTCCCAACTTTTCACGATGGTTGATCCCACGCGTTCCCCGATGTTTCATGATGGTTGATTACAAGTGTTCCCCACTTCCTCATGTTGCCGTCATAGTTTCATCCCACGTGTTCCCCACTGTTACGTGTTGTTTGATACCATGTATTCCTTACTGCTTCATGATGGTTGATCCTATGAGTTCTCCGCTGCTTCATGATGATTGATCACACGTGTTCGCCACTGCCTCATGTTGTCATCCTAGTTTTATCCCACGTGTTCTCCACTGCCTTATGTTGTCATCCTAGTTTTATCCCACGTGTTCTCCACTGCTTCATGTTGTCATCCTAGCTTTATCCCACGTGTTCTCCACTTAAGCCATGATGTTTGATCCCATGTGTTCGCCACTGCTTCATTCTGTCTCACCTTCTGATCAAATATGTGGCCTGACTTTGTCATACCATTGATTAGTTGATCCTTAATATAGTTGATATGTTACGTCAGAGACCATATACATGTACATCGTGTCTGTTTGCTTTGACCGAAATGCACTGACTCAGTCGTTCTTGACGTAACGGATACATCATATATCATAATCTGATGTAGTATTTGAAGTATCAGACATACAATATATGATATAATGATGTCTTAGCACAGAGTCCATGTTGTAGGATTAAATCAATAATGACGGATATGTAAATGCAATCGATGGGTGAAGCATCGCGAGCTGTCTCTCGATGGAACGAGCAAGTGCGTGTTACGGTTTGATAATAAATATCGCAGCAAACGTTGCTGATGAAGATAAGAACAAACACAATGGGGAACATTCCTGGAGTTGTGTCCCCTTGCCCGCTTGGAGCGCTGCGGTAGTTACGGTCCAACAGCAGCTGTCACTCTGATACTGGCATATAGGCCTGCCTATCGGCCAAGCCAAAACTTGCCAAAACGATGCGCAAAACATAATTTCACAGTGAGCGGTAATTTAAGAGGTGTGTGTTCGTGTATGCAGGTTGATGTAAAATATTGGTGTGTGTGTGTGTGCGTGCGTGCGTGCGTGCGTGCGTGTGTGAGTGTGTTTTGATGTGTGTCCTGGTGCATGTTGATGTGTGTTTGTTGATGTGTATATAGTGTGTGTAAATATGTGTGTGTGTGTGTGGGGGTGGTGGTGATATGTGTATCTGCTTTGGTATGTAGTGTGTGCTGGCGTGTGGGGGTGGGGTGTATGTGGGGTATGTGAGAGTGTTGGGAATCGAACCCTTCGGTTTGAGGTAACAACGCTTCAACCAACAAGCTACTCTTCGCCCCTAAACAACCGACAAAAGATTGGGCGGGCGAAACATATAGATATAAATATGAAAATTAATTAATGGCTTTTTTCAGCAATTACTTTTCACTAAAATTTAGATATCTTAGTACTCTGTTAATTTATGTACTATGTAGATCGAGTCGCTTTGCTTCGGAAAGATTTTAGAGGGATGCAAATGAAGAAAGATCAAGCTGACCTGCCTGACTATTTCTATGGGATCAGGGCATAAACGGTCACAACGCCTGGGAAAACTGAGATAAGACAACTTTTTTGATAATTTTGCGTCGGAATGAAAATTCAGGGCGGATGGGAGATGGGGAATAATACATTAAAAACATATTGCTTTGTGGAGCGTGAAAGATATCCTCGCCCCTGACTTAGCAGTGCACAGTGCAGTTTTCGGGAATAGACTGTTGGGCTCAAATCTCGAATGCCAGGACGCCAGAATCACCAGTACCTTGAAGGTGTGGTAACCCATGAAATGAAGTGAGTGAGTTTAGTTTTATCCCTCTTTTAGCAATATTCCAGCAAAATTACGGAGGGTGGGGGAACCAGATAAAGGCTTCACACATTGTACCCATGTAGGGAATCGAACCCGGGTCTTCGGCGTGACGAGCGAACGCTTTAGCCACTAGGCTACCTCACCGCTCCACTCAGGAATTGACCGGTGTACATGTACATTTTCTGAAATATATTTATGACTGAATAATGACATATGTACATTTTCTGGAATGTATTTAGGACTGAATAGTGCCCTGTACATTTCCTGGATTGGTTTTAGGACTGAATAAAGACATATGTACATTTCCTGGAATGTATTTAGGACTGAATAGTGCCATGTACATTTCCTGGAATGTATTTAGGACTGAATAGTGCCATGTACATTTCCTGGAATGTATTTAGGACTGAATAGTGACATATGTACATTTTCTGGAATGTGTTTATGACTGAATAGTGACATATGTACATTTTCTGGAATGTATTTAGGACTGAATAGTGACATATGTACATTTTCTGGAAAGTCTTTATGACTAAATGGTGACATATGTACATTTTCTAAAATGTATTTAGGACTGAATAGTGTCATGTACATTTCCTGGAAAGTATTTAGGACTGAATAGTGACATATGTACATTTTCTAAAATGTATTTAGGACTGAATAGTGCCATGTACATTTCCTGGAATGTGTTTAGGACTGAATAGTGACACCTGATCACTGTGTTTTACCTTTGCAATGCAGGGGAGAGAACTCACGACGCATGGCGGTAGAACTCACGCATGTCGCAAGTATTTCTCATTCTGAAGCAACACTGAAATTCGCTGTCCTTACTGATAGATTATCGTAAGCGTAGCGTTAAAAGAACGTTGAGTGTACTCGTACCAGAGTACGAGATTATCATTTATTCACAAATGACTGTGTCACAAGGAAACAGCACTGAAAAGAGTTCATTATGATAAGGACGATAATATTGCTCCTGATGATAATAATGACAGTTACACTGTTATTGATATCAAAAGCATAATTACAGATAAAGATAATATTGGATACATGGGTTTGGCACGAATAATGGTTACATATTTTGATATTTAGTTTTCATTTTCATAAATTCTTAACGTTCATTTTATTTTATTTTATTTTTTTTAGACTGTAACCTTTCTCTGCGTTGATTTCCGTTACATCACTGCTTTATTTGAGAGAAAATAGTCCTAGTCGTTGGCAACGGTTTGTTTGTTTGCAATTTATCAATTTTCCAGCTATTATAACGGTGGTCTGTAAATAAACTTGTCTGGGCCTGATAATCAGACCCGAGCAACACTATGAATACGGAGACCGCCTTCGTGGTGTAGTGGTTAGAGCGTCCGTCCGGACAGCAGAAGGTCGCGGGTTCGATCCCCGGCCGTGTCATACGAAAAGACGTTAAAATATGGTCTTGTAGGTCCCTGTCTGGCGCTCGGCATAAATGGGTACAACAAGGACTGGTCAGCTCGGAGTCTGAGTGGTGTATTCATGCTTAACTGCGGCATGGTATCTCAGTGAGCTAGCACTATAAAACAACTTATGTCTGGGCTGGTACAAGCAGCCACGCATACACTCGCATGCACGTTGTCATATAAGCGAAAATATTCTTAAATACGACGTTAAACCCCATTTCACCTCACCTCACCTGAATACAGAAGCGTACCAACCCGTGAAGGTCCGGGTTAGAATGTGCAGTAACCCATGCTTGTTGTAAATGGCGACTAACGGGATCGGGTGGTCAGGCTCGCTGGCTTGGTTAACACATGCCATCGCTTCCCAATTGCGCCGATCGATGCTCATGCTGTTGATCACTGGATTGTCTGGTCCAGACTCGATTATTTACAGACCGCCACCATATAGTTGGAATATTGCTGAGTGCGACGTAAAATAAACTCACTCACTCACAGAAGCGTACCCTAGGACGAGTACAGTCCATACTGTGTCCTTTTATTGATCGGAACCGTCATACTGTTATACTAGATGCATTTAATTGCGTTGTACAGAAAACAAGCATACACGGTAACAAATAGTTCGCGAAGCATAATACCACTTGCAGTATGTTAAACTAGTCTGTGATACAGACCCTGAAGCAAATATATCCAAGAATGCCCACACAAGTTTAGAAAATGAAGCAAGTCTGAAAATGAAGAAAGTCTCAGGGCTCCTTTTCATTACATTTTATATTTTTTACTATGAACTTTTTCTCTGTAAAATATGTTCATTTCAGAGACTAGATGTTAGTCTATGTTAAACCGGGAACAACTACATACGGTTCCGATTTTGGATTGCAGAGTATGGACTCGCCTCCCGTTTAGCGCACCGGTTACGTTTGTATATTTTGATTTTGCAGGCCATGTTTTTTCGTGTAAGCCCGATGGCTTGCAAAGCTTTATATTTATTTTGATAGCATTGAGGGCTTGTCCAACTTTCATAGCAAAATCATGTGTAAGCCCAGGCTTTTTTCATAATGGTAGCTACGCCCCTGTTTTGTTTATGGTACATTTCTGTATACAGAAACGTACCCGGGGTACACATCTGTAGTACCAGAGCACTTCAGCAGACGTTAGTGATAAGAGTCTAAAGATATCACCTGTTGTCGTGAGGCGGACCAAGCATTGTTGTTCAGACACACCTGGAAACTAAGGGGCGTAACTCTGTTCAACTAGCTGCCGTCAGTAGCATTACTATTTCATCCAATTTGGGTCACTGGCCGACATTTGTTAATGCCGCGAAATGAAAGAAAACTTTATTTGTCCTCATGTCTGTAGCTTACAATCACCCCACCAGCTGACCTAGTTATGAAGGTCCGCTTGTAAATGTCATAAGTATGTCATTGAGAAAACAGCCTTGACCCGGCGTCAGACGATCGGGGCAGTTTCCACAGCGACACTGCATGACACTTCTCGCAGGGCTCGTGGACATCCGAGACTACACAGCTGGTCAAATCCTGCTGCGAAAGGTAGGGGTCACAGCCATGATGTATATCAAACGTTTTGTTTGAATGTGTCGGCAATAAGATCGATCGCGGACCGTCCGCCTGCTGTCCAGTGCATAGACACCAAAATCTTTACTGCACCCAAAGTCCAGATTGAGGGTGCTCACTACCGAATGTGTCAATAGATAGAAGCGACAAAACCCTTTCCACATTCATAAGAAATCTCTGCCAAAAGCAGAGTCGATTGTACAGTCGTGACTATATCATGAGCAGATATTTGTTTCAGCAGTATTACAGCTGTATGATGTTGTTTGTAAACAAATCGATTCCGAACACAGACTTCTATTGTAGCCTGTACATTTGTTTTTAAATCACAATGCATTCAACCGACAATCGGGGCGGTGGGGTAGCCTAGTGGTTAAAGCGTTGGCTCGTCACGCCGAAGACCCGGGTTCGAATCCCCACATGGGTACAATGTGTGAAGCCCATTTCTGGTGTCCCTCGCCGTGATGTTGCTGGAATATTGCTAAAAGCGGCGTAAAACCGAACTCAGTCAGTCAGTCAGTCAGTCAACCGACAATCCATGGACGTTTAGTTATAGCCTGATTAAAACGTGATAAAATCGCAAATTGTGAAGAGAATGGTTTACCCAACTGGAAGCTAACCACACAGCACCAGATGTCACGTATATTTAAATATCAGTGGACACAATCAACATACGTAACCTTCATTACCCGCTCATAGTGATGGTTATCGCTCAGAATATGCAGATCGATAATCGGAACTCATTAGAAGAACAATAATTGACTGTAATTGTAAACCCTACCACAAAACTCATGAAGGCAATGGCGGAACACAATCATAACACTGTACAAACAAAACAGACGCCGAGATCATGACGATTGAGGATATAGACTTATAGACTAACGCTTAGTCTCTGAATATACATAATTTTGATTGTAAAAATAAACCCATTTAAATTGAAAAGGAGCCCCAGGGAGACCAGAGATAACCTGGGGAAATCTAGACTTGCTTAATTTAGGGCTTTAGCATTGCAAGGTGGGCTAGGCAGTAGGGAAAGTAATGTGGTTCAGGGACTGTGAGACATACTAGGAGACTTACTGTTGAGAGTCGCGACACACGCCTTTGAATATGATGTTTACATTACAGTTTTACGAGTCGGAAAACGGCATCAGTTGTTTATGTCTTAATTTAAAAAACAACAAAAAGAAACATACTTTCTAAAGTTGAATTTAATGGTCCATTTCTTATGAATATCCATTAGTTTCACGAGCTCATCGATAATCGCTGACGCAAGCGTGATCGATCAACTGACTGATTAATCGATCAGTTGTTTCTCCAATACCTCAAATGCTTAACCTATTATTAATTAATCAGGATGTTTATACAGTACTAGACTCACTTAGGCTAGTATAACAAATGCTTTGCGGTTATGTATGTGATTTCTGAAATCTTATAACAACTGTTTTCTAGAGAAAAAAGAAAAGGCTGTGTACACTCCAAATCCAAAATGGCCGAGCAAGCGTATGACGTCATTGTGATAGGTTCGGGAGTGATGGGGTCTTCCACGGCTTACAGTCTCGCCAAGAAGGGAAAGAAGACCCTCATCCTGGAGCAGGTATGTCTGTATCACTGTTGATTCTGTACAGCTAACCACAGCTGTTGTCTCGTCTCCTGTTGTCGCATTCATATCACCCATGCACCCTTGATCCCCGCACAGCCTACCACCGTCTGTACTGTATTATCGTGACTTGTACTCTATCACATCCACGCATCTCATAGCATGTGACCGCTCTCAGTACGTCCGTACACTCTCATCACGCCCATGCATTCTCATCACGTACTTGCACTCTCATCACATCCGTACTGTCTTTACCCGTACATTCTAATCACGCTGTGCCTTCTCACCACGTCCATGCATTGTGATCACGCCGTGCATTCTCATCACATCGCCATGTGGCCACGTGTGTACTCTCTTTACACGTCCGGACATTCTAATCAGACCGTACATTCTCTTCACGTCAGTACATTCTCATCACTTACGTACATTCTCTTCACGTCCGTACATTCTCATCACTTCCGTACATTATGTTCACGTCCGTACATTCTCATCACTTCCGTACATTATGTTCACGTCCGTACATTCTCATCACTTCCGTACATTATGTTCACGTCCGTACATTCTCATCACTTCCGTACCTTCTCATCACGTCCGTACATTCTCGTCACGTCCGTACATTATCATCGTGTCCGTACATTCTCATCACTTGTGTACATGCTCATTGTGTCCGTACATTCTCATTACTTCCGTACATTCTCATCACTTCCGTACATTCTCATCACGTCAGTACATTCTCATCACGTGCGTACATCCTCATCACTTCCGTACATTCTCATCATTTCCGTACATTCTCATCACTTCCGTACATTCTCATCACGTGCGTACATCCTCATCACTTCCGTACATTCTCATCACTTCCGTACATTCTCATCACGTGCGTACATTCTCATCACGCCCGTACATTCTCATCACGTCCGTACATTCTCATCACGTGCGTACATCCTCATCACTTCCGTACATTCTCATCACGCCCGTACATTCTCATCACGCCCGTACATTCTCATCACGTCCGTACATTCTCATCACGTGCGTACATCCTCATCACTTCCGTACATTCTCATCACTTTCGTACATTCTCATCACGTCCGTACATTCTCATCACGCCCGTACATTCTCATCACGTCCATACATTCTAATCACATCCGATTTGTTGCAGTTCCCCGTCCTCCACTCCCGTGGTAGTTCCCATGGCCTCAGTCGCATCACCAGACTCGCCTACAGGGAACAGTACTACACCGACATGATGGTGGACGCCTTTAAGATGGTGGCGGAGCTGGAGAGAGAGACAGGAACAGAACTGTTGATGTAAGAAGGAGAGAGAGGCGTGTTCGAATTTGCATGTGTCAGTGACGGTTGTCAATACAGTAGCGGTAGCACAGTAAACCTAATGAATTCATAGAAACCTAATGAATTCATAGAAACCTAATGAATTCATAGAAACTTAATGAATTCATAGAAACCTAATGAATTCATAGAAACCTAATGAATTCATAGAAACCTAATGAATTCATAGAAACCTAATGAATTCATAGAAATTCATAGTCAGATACTGATTCATAGTCAGATGCATAATTATTATGCTGACATACAAAAAATAAATAAAAATGGATTATGATCATGGAAATAGTTTTAGTCACATTATACTTACATATTTGTTATTCAATTTACTGAACAGATATGGGTAAAATGAGAATCGCCATACAATAACCTTCATTCACAATTCTTCAGAAACTGTGGTACTCTAAGTATTGGTCCTGAGAACGATGATTACCTACGTGACGTCGAGAAGGCTCTGAACAGGGTGGGTGCTGCGGTCGATGCCCTCACCAACGATCAGATGAGGAAGAGGTACCCCATGTTGTCGTACCCACAGAACTATGTCGGGTTGTTGGATCGGAAAGGGGGACTTCTGAAGGCGGACTGCATACTGAGGGCTTTGCAGGTCAGTCTGAGTGTTATGAGTCATTTTATCAATACATTTGTCCCATATTTAAGAACTCTTTCAAACATGGTCCAACATTACTATTAAGAAATAATCAGTTCTCTGATGATATCATCTCTCAAGATGGTGTACGACAGGGTGAAAACCTGTCTCCTTCTTTTTTTCTTAAATGATCTCAAATAATATCTGCTGGTCCCCAGTACTCAGGGGTGGAAATAAGTTTAAAATTGCTAGTGTACTCCGGTACAGTGGCACATGTAAAGTCACTTGCCCTGATTATTGTCCCACTATACCAACCGTTTTCTTGCTGATTTTTTAAATAAACAACATAATAAACATTGGAAAGTCAACTGGACACCGGTACAGTGTGATATACAAATTTGCTTGCCCGACAGAAAAAAACACTGGACTCGGACGTCGGGCAATGGGTTATTTCCACCCCTGAGTACTTCATGTATTGTCACCAATTTCTATCCCAGGATACAGTAGGTCCCCGATACCTCATACATTGTCTCACATTCATATCTCCGGGAACAGTTGGTCCCCAGTCAGCGTTCGAAATTAACGTCGGTCCTTTAGCCCAAAGCCGACTTAACACCACTGGGACCCACAGCTTTTGTTTTTTGCAGGTCCTTATGGCCGACAGCTCATTCATACCCAATGACACTCACTGTGACTGCTCTGAAATATCCCTGTCTGAACATTCTGATTCAGACCTTTCAGAAGACTTGGATCTTGACATGGATGTTGATTTTGTTCTAAATGAAGACTAGTCAGTCACACAGTTTGTTAATTTTGTCACATTTTGTGTTTGCTGGGAATTACTTATTTTGTAGCTAAAATACAGTGCCTACACATTCTGATCATTCTGTTTATGGTTCTGGGTCCTCAGGGCGCGCAGCTTTTCAGGGTTAAGGGCAAACACTGTCCCCAGTACCTTATGCTTGTCTCTGGGTCGGTATTTCATTACACCAAATATCTATGTTTTTTGCATTCAGACGGTGTTCCGCCAGCGAGGCGGTGAAATACGTGACTGTGAGCCTGTGATGGCCATCCACCCCGGGGCAACAGTGACGGTGACGACGTCCAAAGGGACGTACCGGGCTGCTAGTGTTGTCGTTGCTGCAGGTTCCTGGGCAGACAAGATTCTCCGCCCACTTGGACTCAATCTGCCCGTCACGGTATTAGCGTTTAGACGTCATGTTGAGCTAGTGCGTGTGTGAGGGTGTGCCTGTGTGTTTGTGTGTGTCTGATGTGTGTCAAGTGTTGGTCGGATGAGGGTCACATGTAGGTCAGTGTGAGTCGGATGCGAGTCAGATGTAGGTTAGGTGTGGGTCAGGTGTGAGTCGGATGTGGGTCAGGTGTGGTCGGATGTGGGTCACATGTAGTGTCTGAGTCGGATGCGGGTCACATGTAGGTCATGTATGAGTCGGATGTGGGCCATGCGAAGGTCAGGTGTGAGTCTGATGCTGCTCATCAATTTCAAGTTGTCACAGTGCACAAGTCCGAATACAATATCCCTTGGGTCAGCAATAAACCTGTTGGTTCGAATCCCTGTTTGCACCGAATATGTTTCTTGGTTTGCCAGCACCAACCCATGCTTGTGGGTTTCACCAAAGTGCTAAAAGTTTAAGGGCTGCATCATTTTCTGCATCACCTCCAGCATTAAGCCGACACGCCCTGATAAACCTTGAACGCTGTTAAATGCGGCGCTGCACCCTACCCACCCACACTGTCTCTTATCGGCAACTTAGCACCTAATGGCCTTAAAATACGACAACCAATCAAAATCATTCCCGAACCATGGCTCTATTACCAGAACTGGGCCGTCTGACGAAAGAACCCTGGACACGTTGAATCCCATCAGAACACTACTTTTTATCAAATTTTATCTGGAAACCGTGTATTCTTTAGTTTAAAGATGGCTAGATAGGTCTTCACGTGTCACGCGCCCTCATCTGCTGTCCATGGCGATATTTGAGACTTCAGGATACTACGCGTGTACTGATGGAATCTAAGCTATGGTGACGAGGGTATTTATCAGAATACAGTTAACTTCGGACTCAGAGGAACCCCTAACTTTAACCATGGTTCTTGATACACTCCCATTAAAGTATAATGTAACAGAAAGTGCTCAGGACAGAAATACAGTTCGATATATCCGCTAGTTCGTTATAACCATGGTTCTTGATACACTCCCATTAAAGTATAATGTAACAATAATGTAACAGCAAGTGGTCAGGGCAGAAATACAGTTCGATATATCCGTCAGTTCGTTATGCGCGTGTTCCTTATAAACGCACTTTACTGTGGAACTGAGGATGTACGTGATGTTTGATGTTTCAGATACAGAGAGTGACAGTGTGTTACTGCAAGGAACTGCATCCAGATAGCCACTCCGCCCAGCATCTTCCCTGCTACATTGAGCACAACGGGAGTCCCCCTTACGACATGTGGGGGCTGCCAAGCTACGAATATCCTGGTTATGCAAAGGTACACCACTCTTCTTTAATATGAGTTTACTCATCACAGGAAAATAGTTAGTGAAGTAAGTGCCTATTCTGACATGTTTACCCTCCGATGTTCTTGCGGGTGGTATCATATATAAAATTTGACGCAACGACCCACAAATCCTTACTACGAAATATATTTATCAATTTACGCACCCGCATATTAACACATTCACTCACTCACTCACTCACTAACTAACTTACCCACCTACTCATTCATTCACTCACTCACGTAACCACCCACCAACTAATTAATTATCACCCACTCACTTTTTCGTTCACTCAGTCACTGACGCAACCGCCCACTCACTCACTCTCATTCACTTACCCACTCTCATTCACTCACTCACGAACTAAACCACTCACTCACTCAAGTATGTTCTATGCCAGCAACACTCTCACCATGTCCCCTACAATATCAAATACACGCCTCCCTAATCATTGGTACACATATGCAAATTTTAATACAATATCGCATTAAACAATAAATTGGTACCAATATCGCATTAAACAATAACTTGTAACCAAAATAATACCTTTGCCCCGGGATCTAGATAGCATTGCACACGGGCCCCGAGATCTCGCCCGAAACACGAGACCAGCCAGACGGGAAGTGGGTCACCGATCGAGTCACGGCATATGTAAAGGAACATTTCCCAGGCCTGGAGCCCACGCCATCTATCACAGAACAGTGTATATACACGGTGAGAAGCCCTACTGTAATATCTTTGCTGGAGTTATCCTGGCCAAGCGTCCACCATTTCTAATATTGATTGTCTGATGAAGGATTAAGTGTGTACCAGACAATCTAGTGATCGATATAATGAACAAAGAACCGCACCGTTGCTGTTTAACTCTCTCAGCACTATTCCAGCTATTTAACGGCGGTCTGTAAATAGTCGAGTTTTGGACCAGACAATCCAGTGATCAACAGCATGAGGATCGAACTACGCAATTGAGGTACGATAACATGTGTCAAGCACGTCAGCGGATCGAGTGGTCAGGATCGCTGACTTGGTTGACACATGCCATCGTATCCCAATTGCGTAGATCAATGCTCATGATGTTGATTTGATCACTGAATTGTCTGGTCAAGAGTCGACTATTTACAGACCTCCGCCATAGCTTGAATATTGCCCGTGGCTGTGATCACTGGATTGTCGTATAGCTTGAATATTGCTCGTGGTGGTGATCACTGGATTGTCGTATAGCTGGAATATTCCTGGACCATCGCCTTAGTGCGTCGTTAAACTGCAAACAAACAAGCGTAATAATTATGGCTGACCACGTGATTCAATGTGGGGATCGCAGCATTTCGTCCAGTAGTACCATTTCTCTGGCAGGTGACTCCTGATGAAGACTTCATCATTGACCAACACCCCCAGCACCACAACATCATCGTTGCAGCCGGATTCTCAGGTAGTCAAAGCAATAATTATCATTATAAAGATATCATTTCCCGAATTGGGGCGATGGGGTAGCCTGGTGGTTAAAGCGTTCGCTCGTCACGCCGAAGACATGGATTCGATTCCCCACATAGGTACAATGTGTGAAGCCCATTTCTGGTGTCTCCGCCGTGATATTGCTGGAATATTACTTAAGGCGCGTAAAACAATACTCACTATTTCCCGAATGTGTTTCCATACCGTGAATATCATCTGTCAGGGATACACTATAAGTTGTTCACTGGACAGCGGGTTAAATTGAAATGTTACTGCTTGTAAGCGGGGTACATTGAAAATAATAGAAGAGCGCTCAGCCAATCAGAAAGCGACATTTATGTGTGAGGTAAGAAATTTTTTTAATGCGATCCCATAAGACGACGTATTAATTATATGGTAACTCAGGAGGGTAACAATGTCTTTATGATATCACGTCATTATGATAATACATGGTATTTTAGATGTATTTTCAATCAAAGTAGCGTTAGAAGGCGTGTATGAATACAATGTTGGTGTGAACCGATTGATCATATGGTACCAAACTATTAGCACCCATGGTTGTGTGCAGAAACGCCACCATCAGTAAACCTTTATTGAACGTATTGGAACGTTAGTCAATAATTTATTGATTGTTGATTAATCAACCAGGCTATCGATGTATGGGACCTAAAAGTCCCTGCTCGATTACCTCATTTGCATATCTATTGATTAAGAATACATGATATTTATAAAGAGGACCGAAAAGTAGTGCCTGCTTTATAGCTCATTTGCATATGTCGGATCGGTTTACCGTGACGCTATCCACCATTAGTGATAAACAGTTACCTATCATCGCCCACGCTGATAAAAAGAACGATGATAAGGCCAGCCGTATTTTTTGTGTGTTTCTCATCTCTAACCTCAACCAGCAAGAGAGCGGGCCAGGTGAAAAAAAATACGAAAAATATGTTAAACGTTTTCCGCTCATGGCGTGGGTGGTTACTCGTACTATCAATCACTGGATTGTCTGGTCCTGGAGTGATTTTATTTTATTTTATTTTTTATGGACTTTTGTACGGTGGCATAATTGGGCCATCTGTTTTGGGTTTTCTATTGTAAAAAGTTAATAACTTGAAATTTCAAGATATTTTACTTGAAATTTCAACTTAATGATCGTGTAAAAATCGTGAAATTCAATATCTTACGTGAGTGGTATGTTAAAATTTCAACTTATTAACTTGAAAATTCAACATAGCATTTTCAAGATTTTTTACGCTATCATTTAGTTGAAATTTCAAATAAAATATCTTGAAATTTCAACTTATTAACTTGAAATTTCAAGATCGACATCTTGAAATTCCAACTTACAATCTTGAAATTTCAAGTTAATAATAATAAAACAGATGGCCATAATAGGCTTCCGTACTTTTGGAATATTGATGAGGGATGACTAATTTTGTTTCAAGTTTGGGCAAGTGCGATTGATTTTGTATGTAAATTAGAAAATTCTATAAATTGATAAGGTATTTTGAACATACAATGAAATCTAAAAACTCGGTGATTTGTAGGTATTACAAGTTTGACATATATTTGGCCCCAGTGTGAATTATTTATTTTACTGAACAGTTAAGATCAACAGAACGTACTTTTATCCATTTCACTGGCTGGTTGTAATATGAAGACACTTCGTGAGATTGAGCAAACGTCTGTGGTCCTTTCGTGTCTCGCAATGTGTTGTGTCAGTTTCAACCAGGCGAATTTCGCCAAGCATGTGCACTACCGTCGCTCCGACTTACGGCGGACTAGAAGCCGATGATGAAGCGGCCTTAGCCAGGTTATAAACTTGGACAGACTGTACACAGGTGCGGCGGCCATTGAAGCTGTGATACCGATGTAGACTGGAAAGTTTGACAAGCTGTACACGAATTGAGCCCCGATGTGCTAAATGACAAAGAAGCTTGTTGTCCTAGGAAATTATTAAAACTGAACGCACCAAATACTACTATCTTTTTCTTTCCACATCGTTGGAACTAGCAGCTGCATGAACTGACCAACTTATTTATAGCATTAAATATATAGAAAACCTAGACTAACATTAAGTCTCTGAAATAAACATATTTTACAGAGGCACTGTGAGAGGCACTATGCACTACATGCGACTAAAGATATGAGGTGTTTTGGCTCGCTGATCTGGTTGAGTTCCATGGCCAGTTAAATGGATAGAGGCTCATGATGAGTCAATCACGGGATTGCCTGGTCCAGACTCGAATATTTAGACTGCCGTCATATAGCTGTCATATTGCTGAGTGCGGCGTTAAACAGCAACTTAAAGTATGACTGTGTTCTGTAAATAATCGAGTCTGGACCAGACAATCCAGTGATCAATGGCATGAGCATCGATCTACGGAGTTGGTATACGATGACATGCATCAACCCAGTCAGCAGCCTGACCACCCGACCCCGTTAGTCGCCTCTTACGACAAGCATGTGTTACTGAAGACCAATTCCAACTCGGATCATTAAGGGTCATATCATCTTGTGATTTGTAATTATGATGTGTTTCATTACAGGCCATGGCTTCAAACTGGCGCCAGTCGTAGGAGACGCTCTCAGCGACATGGCTGTCGGCCGGGTTCCGAAATACGACATGAAGCCATTCAAGATAGCCCGGTTCAAGACGGCTGCGAGACTATAGCACTATGCGTGTATGCATTAAGTACCGACCAACTGTAGACCGCTATATCGTATTTCATCGAGTCGCGTTATGCAATACATATGCATAGCGTTACAATATTCAGTACATGAGTAGATGCAATGACACCACAATGGGTGCGAAAGCTTAACCATTGGCAGTTTAAATTATTTTATTTCAAACCAAATTTCTCATTTCAATATTTTGTTTATTTGTTTCGATCTTTCGAGTTTAATCTCGTTACTTTGATTACATTTTCGAAAATCGATTTTTTTTTTGTTATTTCAAGTTTATTACAAGAACTTAGGATTTCAATGTTTTTCTTATTGCTTTCACTTTTGTCTCGTCATTTTAATTGTTATTTCGAAATGCCGGGTTTTTTTGCGTTTCCTTAATTACTTTCTCGTTTTTTCGATTACTTTCACACATATTCAGGTCTATGTCAATAAATTATCGGAATTACGAAAAACATAGTCCTGTAATATTGTTTTTGAAATTCAAGTACATGTAATTGAAATAACGAGAAATTGTGGGATAAAAAATATAGTTTATACCACCAAAGTAAAAATATAATTTATGCTACCAAAGTGGCACCATTAGGCCTTGGGGGATGGTAGATTATTTCAACTGATTAACAAAGATTTTCCATGTATTGTACCACTGACTCAAACTTTCATTCTGTCCATCGCATCAACGGTTACAGCTTAACCATTCTAAGACGGCCGCCATGCTTTCATTATTTCAGAGTATTATGAGAACCCTTTGGAATCATAGATGACTTTAAATTTTAAATTTAAGTTTAAGTTTTAAATTTCTCGGTTGATACATACATGCATGGACGCGTATTAGTTACTAAATATTAGTATCAGCTACGTTGATGTACGTATAATCTTCGTAGATGAAGGTATCGCCTTCGTAGATGTAAATATCTTTCAAATAGATATGGGCGGTTGGGTAGCCCATTGGTTAAAGCGTTCGCTCGTCGCACCGAAGAAACGGGTTCGATTCCCCACATGGGTGCAATGTATGAAGCCCATTTCTGATGTCCCCCGCCGTGATACAGCTGGAATATTGCTAAATGCGGCGTAAAACATGAATCACTCACTTCAAGTAAATATTAGTATCAGCTACGTAGATGTAAGTATCAGCTACGTAGATGAAGGTATCGCCTTCGTAGATGAAGGTATCGCCTTTGTAGATGTATGTATCTTTCAAGTAGATATTAGTATCAGCTACGTCGATGTAAGTATAATCTACGTAGATGAAAGTGTCTTCTACGTTGATTAAGGCACAAATACGCTTATTCAGATACATTATAATTCAAGCTGTCAACATTTTTATGACCTAAAGGAGGAATTAAGAACTTGACCTTGTTTATGTTCAATGACAGCTGGAGGGAGAACAATGTCTTCACTTTGCCATCACAGCTACTAGCGATGGATATTAAATAATCTCTACTAAATTTGTTTGATTTTGATCGTATGATTGACATCATGAGCACTGAAGATCTATGCAACCGGGAAACGATGATTGTTTGGTCCAGACTAGATAATGTACGGATATTCGAGATATTCAGTGTCGGGTTAAACAACAAAACAAGCAAGCAAACAAACGCTTCATGCACACGCATGAGTTGCTGAAGACCAATAGTAACCCGGATGTTGACGGGTTGAGAGTACATCTGATAGCTCTGTAAGCTTTAGTAACCTTTAAAGGCACTAGTGTACGCGGACTAGTGTGACACTGTTCATATTCAAAAATGTTACTGGGTGCCATAAAACGGCCTCTATGATATCAACGGAAATATTAATCCTGCCTATAATAATTATAGTTATACCATTGATGGTAATTATAATATCATAAATATTAAACATTACACCGAACCATCAGGACATAGATCAAGTTATACATTAAACCTTAACCACTCTTTCATGAAAGTGAGTGAGTGAGTGAATTCGGTTCAAGGCAACCTGGAACATTATTTCAGAGCTTGTCTGATGGGATAGGAACTCCAGAAATGGAGACGTTTACCACTTTCACGAACCACAACGGCTCATTTGTGAAGCACTCGTGCTATTTCGGGACAAGCCGAATAGCGTTCTATTAGGAGGTTAAGGCATGGTGCTGACAAACCCCATTCAGGACCAACCAGATTCGAACCCAGGATCATTGCTGCGAAACGTTCAAATAGGACGAATATATTATATATATATATTATTTATTTTTTGTAATTTAAATTTTATTTCTGAATCCCTGTTACAGTCAAAACTAAGCAGCCAGGGGACAGCTCAGTCTGAAGATATACAGTAATGTGATGGGATACAGGTGGAATATTTTTCGAAACAAGACAATCCATTCACTCACCATTCACACAAGTACAAGATTATTTTAAATTATCAAACATTAATAATATAATTAATTCAGTCGTCTTTGAATAAGCCATGATATAAGAGCCATTTCGAATAAAATTCGGCGATACAGCTTTTGTTAAAGAAAATACATTTTTCAATACTATATCTCATATATATGTTGTTTGGCAACACGTACACAATGTTTATAACTTATACGTGACAATAAAAAAACTAACATCGTTTTTGGTCATATTTTTTAAAAATATCAATTACACCAAAGCACCCGATGTGTACTTCCTTGCATACTGAGTCAAAAAAGAAACTTCACAAAATGTAATTTGAAAAATAATGAATAATTTTCTCTGATGATACATCTATGTCTCCGAAATGGGATCCCTATCTTTCGACTCTAGAAAAACGTTAGCAAAACCCACTCAAACCCATCCATTCGGCGTGCAGATGACGTTAGTGCCAAATCAGGTTTTGCACGTGCAGTCGATCACGTGATCTTCGCATCGATGTTTTCTTCATATGCACGTGTTTGCATTAGCCTCAAGAATTGAAAAAACACTTTTAAACCACAGTTCTAACGGTACTTGAAATGCCACGATTGTCAAATGTGCAACGTGAACGTGCCGTTGGCATGTTGCAAGCGGGAAGATCAGTTATTGACGTCGCAAGAGCAATGGGATGCAACCGTCGTACTGTGTATGACTTGTGAGGTCGTCTACAACAAACTGGCACCACTTCTGATCGCCCAAGGCCGGGTCGTCCACGTGTGACGTCACGAGCAGAAGACCGTCAAATCGTCCTACGTCACCTACGTGACAGATTTCTGCCAGCTACACGAACCAGGGCTGAGATGTTTAGAGGTCGACTGTCCTCACAGACCATTCGAAATCGGTTGCGGGCTGCCAATCTCCATTCTCGACGTCCATATCGTGGGCCAATATTGACGCCGTTTCATCAACGTCAACGTCTGCTGTGGGCCCAACGTCACCTCCGATGGACCCAGAGAGACTGGAATCGAGTCGTCTTTAGCGATGAATCCAGGTTTACCCTCAGATTCGCGGACGGCAGGCATAGAGTCTGGAGACGACGTCGTGAACGGTATGCCCTAATGTTGTGTACAGGAAGTCGACAGATTCGGGGGCGGAAGTTGCATGGTGTGGGGTGCTTTCTGTGGGAACAACCGTTCCCGACTTTCTGGTCATCCGTGGAAACCTCACAGCTGCTGCTTACCGCGACCAGGTGCTCACCCCTGAACTCGCTCCTTTCATGGCAGCTCATGGCCCAGGTCTACAGTTCCAGCATGATAATGCTCGGCCGCATACCGCGATGTTGACACGAAATTTCCTTCAAAACGCTGGAATCAACGTCATGGACTGGCCATCGAGGTCCCCTGACCTTAATCCAATAGAGCACGTTTGGGATGCACTCGGGAGAAGGCTTCGTGGTCTTAGGAACCAACCTCAGAATTTGCAGGAACTTGGCGCTGCCTTGCAAGAGCAATGGCGCAGAATCCCCAACCACGTGTTCACAAGGATCAGGCAGTCGATGAGGAGACGGTGTTTGGCAGTGGTGAATGCGCGGGGCGGCCATACACGATATTGAACTGAGAAATTTCGCATTTTTATTCTTGTGACTTGACATTCTGCATACCCATGTTTTGGAACGGCGCTGTAGCCTAATGGAACTGATTATGGCACTGTCAGTGTATCGAGTACATCACACAGATCTCAGCAATGAAATAATAACAATTTAACCATCTTACCATCTCTTGTTCTTTTATAGTGCCCTGAAGAAAGAATGTGAAGTTTCTTTTTTGACTCAGTATATGTCAGATCAGTTGGTGACCCTCACGTGCTTTTAAGAATGATTATTAATTTTACGTATCGTGTATAAGCCTTAAGAACAAATGTTTATTAAAATAGAATTGGGTGAGCTTAGTTTTACGCCGAACTCAGCAATATTCTACCTGGCGGCAGTCTAAAAAGTCGAGTATGGACTAGGCAATCCAGTGATCAAAAACATGAGCATGGATGTACGCAACTGGGTTACGATGACATGTGTCAATCAAGTCAGCGAACCTGACCTCCCGCCCGTAAGTCGCCTCTTACGACACGCATGGGTTACAGAAGACCAA
This sequence comes from Haliotis rubra, assembly GCF_003918875.1. Lineage (NCBI taxonomy): Eukaryota > Metazoa > Mollusca > Gastropoda > Lepetellida > Haliotidae > Haliotis > Haliotis rubra. The sequence goes on along the minus strand of NW_025765077.1, from coordinate 157,349 downwards.
TTCTAATCGGGTTCTTCATGGGTTTGTTAAAATAGAAAAGAATACTCGAGTCATACTCTACAACTCTAGGGGGGTACGCAACCTTTTATCAAGGACTAACTATTTCATTGATTTGATATGTAAGTCCTTATAAGGCACAGACGGTTAGTGTAGTGTAGTGGGTAGAGCGTCCGCTAGGAGAGCGGAAGGTCGCGGGTTCGATCCGCGGCTGCGTCACACCCAAAAACGTTAAAATATGGTACTTGTTGGTCTCCACCTGGCGCTCGGCATTAATGGGTACAACAAGGAATGGTCGGCTCGGAGGCAGTATAATGTGTCTGAGTGAGGTATTCATGCTTCACTGCGTCATGGTATCTCAGTCAGCCGGCAGAAGCATTTACAATGCGAATGACACCACCACCACCCTAAAATTTACGTACAAAGTAAGTGAACCCCCTTGCATATCATGTACAAAATCAATGCCCCCCTCCTCCTTCCCATAATTTTTAAGCATAATATTTTAATATTTTTATGCACAAAATTACTGAACCCCCCTTACCTCCCCAGAACAAAATGGGGAACCCCCTTAAAATCATCATCATCAGGCACACGCACACACACATACGGGCCATAAATTATGAACGGTCCCTAAGTATGGGCTAGTATAAGCAGCCACAATGTACACGCTTGCACGTCGTCATATGAGCGAAATATTCTTAAGTGCGACGTTAAACTCACCTCGCCTCACTTCACCTCACCTTATGATAAAAAGACGGTAAATAAGTTTCAACGCTGAAGTACTGGTACCTACATACCAGATGTTGATTCCTTGGAATCCAGCGTAGCCCACTGCCCCAAGACATTCGGAATATCACCCGACGACGTTTGGAAATATCACTCGGAATTTTGCATATCAAACGGAGCGAATACCAATCAGTGATTAATTGTGTCTAATTATGTTCGAGTGTTTTGACTGACAAGCAGTTTGCCACATTTAGGGCTGCGACAGCATATACGATTCAGGTTGTGTTTGTTATTTGGTGAAGCCCATGATTTACTTAAGTTCTGAAGCGCCGCGGAACGATGTTCAAGACAACCGGACAGCTCTAAGGGAAGTAACTCTGTCGTCATGTGTTCCACCGAGAAAACAGCAGGGATGACAAGACTAGCGATGACCGACTTTGCGAGAAATGCAAACAGTTTGAAACAAAATCGCTGTTTTTGTCATCCCGTCATAACAACAGCTGACCTACATATCAAAATCCCGTTTAATTTGCCATCGGTATGTCATCGAGAGAAGAGCCTTGACCTTTCAGTCGATCGGCCTGTAAACAGTGCTTCTCACTGTGTGGCAGACGGAGGAGACCACAGCTGGGTTGATCCCTGTCGTTGAAGGTAGGGGCATAGTTTTAAGATGCTTTTCAAGTGGGCTGTGATCGTGTCTCGTTCCCAGTCTATTGTCAGACCAGACAGGCCACTTTCAATGTGCATCAACCCCACATGTCATCATGACATTGTAGCATTTCGTGGACCTTCTCGTATGTGGCACTTTATGTCAAGTATACTATTTTAGTTCGAGGTTACTCGACATATGTTTCCTCTTGTAAGTCTTTAGCAAGGGAATATTGGTTTTTAAAAGATAAGGCAGCAAGCAGCCCATCCATGTAATCATGGACCGGTTGAAGGTGCAGTAAAATCTGACATTTTGACTTGTTCGGGAAAATACATTTATGTTGTTTTGGATTATGTTTGTTTGTTTGTTGATTAACACTGCACGCAGCAGTATTACAACAACATGGCGGCGGTCTATAAATAATCAAGCCTGTGCCAGACCATTCCAGTGATCAACAGCATGAGCATCGTTCTGCGCAATGACATCTGATGTTTTCAAAACGTATATATATGTGCACATATTCAGGATACGTAGACATCAACAACAGCAGAGTTCCAACCCAGAATCGTGTGGTCATGTTCGCTGACTTGGTTCATGTATCCCAATTGCGTCGATCAGTGCTCATGATGTCAATCACTGGATTGTTTAGTCCAGACTGTATTATTGACGTGAAGCAGAAATATATACAGAATGGGTGCAGAACAAATTATATATGGCATCTGTCAGACTTGTGAAAGACTTGTGACAGCATGAACATCAATCTGTGCAAGTGGGATACGATGACATGTGTCAACCAGCTCTGCTAGTCTGACCACCCATTCAGTGAGTTGCATCTTACATTGATGGGTTGCTGAAAACCAATTCTAACCCGATGTCTGATAATCATGGATAGTGTACCTTCATCCTTCCAATGAGGACCTTATATTTTGGTAATGAGGGTCCTTTGTAGGTCAAGATCAAGGTCAAAACCAGCTGAAGATACAACCCCCAACTGTTTATAATGTTCACCCTTCTCTGCCCTAAAACTGTAATATTATTATTTGAATTAAAAAACTGAATTTCTTAAGTTGTGTCAGTTATTCATTTATGAATCAGGGATTTCAATATAGTATAGTGTCATTTCGACTGTTATGACAAATTCTTTGTGTTGACATTCATACTTCCTGAAAATTAAAATATCTGTCTTTAAGAAACTTAGAAGTCTGTGCATCCAAAATGGCCGAGCAAGTGTATGACGTCATCGTGATAGGTTCGGGAGTGATGGGGTCTTCCACGGCTTACAGTCTCGCGAAGAAGGGAAGGAAGACCCTTATCCTGGAGCAGGTATGTCAGTATCAGTGTTAATCCTGTACAGGAGTCCTACATTGTTTGTACAGTGTCCTCCATTTTGTCCATTTTGACTCCTGTACAGCCTAATCACAACTATATTTATTATGTGTATACCAATCAAGTTTCTTAAAGGTCACATGCAACGTAAAACACAACTTTGCAGATTCTGATACCTTTCGGTATGGACTTACCGAAACAAATCATCAAAACTGCAAATTCAACTTATAAAGTTGAAAAATAACGCGATGAAAAAAACCGCGCGAAATCGGAGTTCAAACGATTCACTAATTTTCCCCCGACTTTTCGGGGGAAAACTGGTTTCAACAGCTGGGCTGCGCTCATAGAACGTGCGCAGTGAAATAGGTTCGCGCAACTTGGAAGCGGGCTGTCCGGTGAATACTCGGTGAAGGCTTTGGTGTTAGCTATTTTCCTAATGTTTTGTTGATATCTCACAGGCGCGAGCTTTTTATATGTTATGACAGTAAATAAGCTGTATATAATTTCATTTGTCTATTTCACCACACGTTCTTCTTACAGAGTCACTTTCTCAGTTCGATACTTAAAAGCAATGTCATTATTTAGCGTTGACAGAATTTCTAACTGTGATATAGATATGTCGTTGTCACAGACAAAACTCAATGTCTTGTTTTATTGACACCTGTGTGTCTGCCTGCCTGTCTGCTAATGACAATATTCAATACACAACTGCGATCACTGACCACATGCAATTTGAACTTAACACCAATCAGGCTATACACCATAAACAAAACTCTTTGATTTATGGCCCGAGTTCGGTCTCTGTCACATTATGTGATTACACAGACAGGCAGGTGTGATACTTGAACACATGACATGTTATGATGTCTGTTGATTGCAAAATGTTATACACAAAAATGAGCATGTATTTACAAAACCCAACATCTCTATATATACACACACAATGAGCCGTGAGGGCATCTGCAAATGAACCAGCCGTTAAACTTGAGTGCACACCCACCCGCTCTGACTGGGTTCGGTATCCCGGCTGCTTCGTTTCTTGGGAAGTAAACCCAAGTACACTATATTACACTTTTGATTTGCGATCGTACGCTTATAATTTTGTTTATGTGTTTTTTCATAACCAGCAATGTATATTATGTGTCATGAATAAGTGATAATTGTGTTTGATTTTTTGGTTGCATGTGACCTTTAATGATTCTACCTCAACACTGTAACAGAGATATTCAATCTCAGAGTTAAATGATATTATAATTTGTATGCTTCCGTTGAGGGTAATACGTTCGGATGTACCCCTCTTTGGTAGCAGTGTTACCCGAGCCGGTAATACGGTCTGATGTACGCCTCCTGGTAGCAGTGCCACCAGAGCTTGTAGGCAAGGGATGACACTGCTACAAAAAGGCGTACATCAAACCGTATTACCCGAGGGAGAAGCATGCAACGTATTGTCTTACCGCCATGATAAATGTACAAAGTATCATTTTATTTTATTATGAACACTGCTACCGTCTATATGACATGTAAACAAAATGGCGTCTGTTTCTCGACTGGATTTTTAAAATCAGTGAAACATATTCTGACAAGCTTAGGACTGTTATAAAATGGTTAATTATGTTTAAACTGAGTGTGCAAATGTATAAAATAGTTAAAATAAAGCAGTGAAAGTCGGTAAAATATATGTGTACATAGTGAACTCAAAAACAGCTAATCGAACAGGTTTCGAACTCCATGCACTGCATTCGTCATATTATGACGTCATACGATTGTTAGCGATACCGCTTTGCGGCTGAGAGTTTGGCGGTTACCGTGGCAGCAGGTAATTTTCTTTTTCCATTTGTCACCCTCCCAGGAGGGGTGACACAGAAACTTGTAAAAGCGTCCTTGACCAATGAAATTTAGGTATTTTACATGAAAGTAAGATAACATCCAAATTTTATCCTTGGCCAGCTTTGAGTGGTATATTTTTTCAGAACGTTTCACGATAACATATGTTCATCAGATAACCATACATGCATCCACCAAGACTGACTGACTGACTGAGTTTGGTTTTACGCCGCTTTTAGCAATATTCCCGCAACATCACGGCGGGGGACACCAGAAAGGGGCTTCACAAATTGTGTCCATGTGGGGATTCGAACCCGGGCCTTAGGCGTGACGAGCGGACGCTTTAACCATTAGGCTACCCCACCGCCCCTCATCCACCAAGAACATGTCCAGTATACAAGTGAGAGGAGAGTCTGCACCATGTTGTGTCTCTGCTGCAGTTCCCCATCCTACACTCCAGAGGGAGTTCCCATGGCCTCAGTCGGATGACCAAACTCGGCTACAGGGAACAGTACTACACCCACATGATGGTTAACTCCTTCAAGATGTTGGCCGAGCTGGAGAGAGAGACGGGAACAGAATTGTGGATGTAAGAGAGGGGAAAGGGGGTTGGATAGGGAGAGGGGTGTGTCCAATGGAAATGGGGCAAGAAACATGTAAATTTCGACATAGTGAAAATATGTTTCACTTTCATTGACATAAGTTCACTTAATGAGAGTACAAAATGAGTAACTTGTGACAGAAAATGGGAATGTACGATAACCTTGGCACTGCCAATTCTTCAGAAACTGTGGAGCTCTTGGTATTGGTCCTGAGAATGATGATTACTTGTGTGATGTCAAGAAGGCTCTGACCAATGTGGGTGGTGCTGTGGATGTCCTTGCCGATGAGGAGCTGAAGAAGAGGTACCCCATGTTGTCCTACCCACAAGACCATGTCGGGTTGTTAGATCACAAAGGGGGACTCCTCAAGGCCGACTGTATTCTGAGAGGTTTGCAGGTCAGTCTGTTTGTCAGGGCATTACTGGTGAGTCGCTCTGTCAGGGCATACCTAGTGAGTCTCTGTCAGGGCATACCTAGTGAGTCGCTCTGTCAGGGAATACCTAGTGAGTCACTTTGTCAGAGCATACCTAGTGAGTCTCTCTGTCAGGGCATACCTAGTGAGTCTCTCTGTCAGGGCATACCTAGTGAGTCTCTCTGTCAGGGCATACCTAGTGAGTCACTTTGTCAGGGCATACCTAGTGAGTCTCTCTGTCAGGGCATACCTAGTGAGTCTCTCTGTCAGGGCATACCTAGTGAGTCTCTCTGTCAGGGCATACCTAGTGAGCCACTTTGTCAGGGCATACCAAGTGAGTCACTTTGTTAGGGCATTACAAACCAAACTAAACCAACTTAATCTACCCATTGGTATGACTGAAATTGATTGGATCCTGGTACCTCACTCTATACTAGTTTTCCTGTCTGTCATCAGATACATAAGATCACACTGCACATGCTTGTCTTCCTCTAGCGAATCTTGGACACAACAGATCTAAAGATTAGCAATAACTTCCATTTTGTTTGTATTCAGACGGTGTTCCGCCAGCGAGGCGGTGAAATACGTGACTGTGAGCCTGTGATGGCCATCCACCCCGGGGCAACAGTGACGGTGACGACGTCCAAGGGGACGTACGAGGCTGCTAGTGTTGTCATTGCTGCAGGTTCCTGGGCAGACAAGATTCTCGGCCCACTTGGACTCAGTCTGCCTCTCACAGTCAGTAATAGTTAATACTACATTTACATATTATACCAGTATTTTCATTGGATGAGAAGGGGACACAGTATTGCCATGGACGTAGTGGTGCGTGATCCTGTGCATAGAGGTCAGGTCACAAGTCAGGTAAAGTTAAGCAACGTTGGGTGTGGAGAGTCTTGTATGGATGACCATGGTTGGCAGCTTGACTCCTAAAGTTTCTAAGACATCAGTCCTTCCCCGCAACTAAGCACACATGACACAATGTGGTCTTACCTTAGGCAAGTCTGTTTGCTCAAAATTGCGTCTGTTCACCCAGCTGAAAATGGGTACCCGGTTGGATAAGTCATGTGACTATTACCTTCAAACGCCTCATGGACAGCTTGGGGTTATCCTGGGTAATAATAATCAGGTTATATTTGTTAGCGCTATGAGCATTCACCAAGTGAATGGAGTTCATTATTATTTGGACCCATATAGAGGGAAATATACTAAGCAGTAAAAGAAATGTCAGTTTGGAATTTTCCTTCGCAGAGACACATAACTGTAAACTCATTTAATGTTTTGATTGTATGTTTTTTGACAACATCTCCAACTCTATCTGAGCAAAGACATGCCTTCCCTAACTCGGTGTTCTCCATGTTTTCCATGCAACGCATGCTGCACGTGCTGTTCACACGGACCAGCCCTGTAAAATGCACCCCCAAACCTGGTTGAAACATTCACATCACAACGTCAGCAGGACGCCGCGACTCACGACAGCTCAGAGGAACCAGGCGCTAGAAATCACTTCCAGGTCAACGTTCGGACCATCTACAGGCTGCAGCAACGTTTCCGGGCCCCAACACCACAAATGACCGCCCCCGTACTGGCAGACCGAGGGTGACCACAAGACGACAGGACCGCCATGTTGTGCGACAGCATGTACAGAATCCCTTCATGCAGGCATCCGAAACAGCACGCCAGACAGTGGGAACACACGGAAGACCAATCAATACTGATACAGTACGCCGACGTCTTAACAGCGGGAACGTCCATTGCCGAAGACCTTACCGCGGACCTTTCCTCATCCCCCAGTCATCGACGTGAATGTTTACGGTTTGCCCTACAACACCAAAACTGGCTGTATAGGCAATGGAGAACTGTTCTGTTCACAGATGAGAGTCGGTACTGCATATCAACTGCAGATGGCTGAACAAGAATATGGCGACGACTTGGCCAGCGTTACTCAAACCAATGCGTTATGGAAAGAGACTCATGAGGAGGTGCAAGCATCATGGTATGAGGTGGAATAGGCCTGAACCAGAGAGTGGGTCCTGTGGTGTTCCAGAACCTTGGTCCAGGGAGACAGCGGTGCGCTACATCGACCAAGCTCTCAGATCCCACGTCATACCACATTTCGCACCTCACTGGAACAATATTTTCCAGCACGATAACGCCCAGGGCCATACTGCCAGAGCTTCGCGGGACTTCCTACAGCAGAACGGTGTCAACATTATGCAGTGGCCAGCCCTTAGTCCTCATTTAAACCCAATTAAACACATTTGGGATGAAATTCAAAGGAGACTGAATAATGTCATACCAAGGCCGAACACAGCCGATTTATTGCGCCAGGCCTTTCTCAGAGTGTGGTTCCAGGTGTCAATGGCCTTCATTTATCGATTGGTGCACTCCATGCATAGACGTTGTGCTGCAGTTATTGCCGCTCGTGGTGGTCACACGGGATACTAAAGTCAAGAGTCTGAATGTAATCTGCAACGTTCACGTAATGTCTTGGAATTGTGCGGAGTTATTCATTGATGTGTCAGGATATTGTACACAAAAATTGTTTTTGATCCGCTTATTAAGTCCATTTCTGTAATGATTTGATTACAGTGCCTATCTAATTTTGAATTCGTACTGACGTGGGTTTTTTTGCTGCTGAGTATATGTTCAGCATAGCTCAAGGCTTGTGCATCACCTCCTGTCTGTTCCCGAAGATCAATTCTGACCCGGATCTTCACAGGTAACACTGACTAGTAACATTCCTGTTTTCCAGGAAGGAACAGTCTAATTTGATTGTGTGGCTTTCTTTACAACGTGTCATTGGAACTCAACTCAAATGAAAGCTGTGATGGCTAGTAGGCCCAGGATATATATTCAGTACAGAGGATGCATATGGGCATTATATGTTTCAGATACAGAGGGTGACAGTGTGTTACTGCAGGGAACTAAATCCAGGTAGCCACTCCCCCGACCATCTTCCCTGCTTCGCTGAACTCTATGGCAGTCCTCCTTATGAAATGTGGGGGCTGCCTAGCTATGAATATCCTGGTTTTGCCAAGGTAGACTACTCTTCAATATGCAATCAAATACTAGAGCATATGTTTGTCCTGAGTCTGGAGTAGAATGTAATGTGTCTTTATTCCAAGGGCCTTGTGTTCTAACAAATCCATTTTGTCTTTGATGCAGACCTTCAATATATTTTGGTTTTGTAACAGAAAATACTGTTTTTGTCTTGACCCACCCAGTACTTTCATTCGTCCATCATCCCATCCATCCATCCATCCAATCAATCCCACACAATGCCTTCCCATTCCCATCCTTCCATCCATTCATTCATCCGTCCATCCTTTCATCTCTCTGTCCATCCATCAATACATCCCATCGCATTCCCATCCTTCCATCATCCATCCATCCCAATCCTTCAATCCCCTTCATCCAACGGTCCATCCCATCCCATCCGCCAATTCATTAAACAGATAGGCATCTAGTAATACCTTCTCTTAACCATGTAGTTTGGACTACACTCTGGCCCCGAGATCTCGCCCGACACACGAGACCAGCCAGACGGGAAGTGGGTCACCGATCGAGTCACGGCATATGTAAAGGAACATTTCCCTGGCCTGGAGCCGACACCATCTATCACAGAACAGTGTATCTACACGGTAAGAAGACCTACTGGAGTATCGTGGTTAGAGTTTCTATTGCATCCACCATTTCCAATAATTCTTTGAAAGCTTCAACGTTTTACAAAATCAAGATCTGTGTTCTGGAGTGTGGTTGCTGCCATGGCCATCGCCTTTACTCCAGATGTAAATCACGTTAAAACAAATATTTTGGAATGGTTCAGAGTTTTCAATGAACGTGCCCAAATTATTTTACTAATTTTCATTGTTTGGGTTTTTTTTATTTCTTTTGTTCTGTTGTTCAGCTTTCACGCAGACCTCTGAAGTGTCTGAGATGCAGTCCTTTTTTTAGATGACCCCCAACCACCCAGTAGTCAGTAATCTCCCTTGCCTCAAGAAGATGGTTCTGTGTGTAAAATTGTTGGAGGATTGCTCAATCGTCCAAGCATTCAAGGGAGCTATATCAAATTTAATCTTATTATTGAGGTGTAATTACTAATGCTCATTGACCTCAGACCGAACCTTGAAGAGGGCCCTGAACATGGTCATTGATATGAAGAAGAAGATTATTCTATTTGGCTGTCATGTGAGCCCTATATACTGCTCATGGAAACATAGTTGGTGTACATTCTACAGGCACCCATCCTAAAGGTCTATGAGTGAGTGAGTTTAGTTTTACGCCGCACTCAGCAATATTCCAGCTATATGGCGGCGGTCTGTAAGTAATCGAGTCTGGACCAGACAATCCAGTGATAAACAGCATGAGCATCGATCTACGCAACTGGGAACCGATGACATGTGTCAACCAAGTCAGCGAGCCTGACCACCCGATCCTGTTAGTCACCTCTTACGACAAGCATGGGTTACTGAAGATCGATATTCTAACCCGGATCTTCACGTGTAAAGGTCTATGAGACAACAAAAGACTAAGTATAACGTTTAAAAAGGTAAAATGACACAACACATATACAAAGATAAAAGATAAGATCATATTCATACCCACACCATGTGAACATATATCGTACTATTACAGAATTATTTGTTTTTCTTCTCGGATCCTAAACATTAGTGACACCAGTGCGGTTAGGGGTTAAACAAACTTCTCATTCCACACCAGGAATATAGTCTGGTCAGTAAGGGCCATATTCCTGTAAATCTCTTTATTCCATTACTGAAGAGGCCACAGGCCTACAGTACAAAATATAAAAACAATAATGGCATACAATCACAATGTTTGCAAACGTTATTTTCTTTGTTCAAAAGCATGGTTGATATACATCACAAGTTTACGAATATAAGTTGTATTATTAGAGTTCATTATCAAATTAAATTTAAACATGGTAGGATGTGAATAGTAATATTGTGGTAGATATTTTGTCCTTAAATCAGCATAGTAAGGACATACCAGCAAAAAGTGGAATTCACCTTCAATTACATTTAGTGCACAAAATTTGCACAATCTGTTATCTCTTGGAATATTATAATATCTGCCCTTCTCGATCATAAGATCATGTGAAGAGCATATAAATCTGGATAATGAAACGTGGAATTTTCTAAGATTGATATCGTGTAGGTATTGCTCTGTGTGGAAAAAAGATTTAAAAGTACTGTAAACAGTGGATTTGGGCGACTGTATTAAAGATGAGTTCCAGGTCTGAATGTACATATCTTTTAATCTTTGCGATAAAGCATTATAAAATGACTTTGGGCAGGTAATCTTTTGTGACAAAAATACATCACTAAAACCACAATGATTTAGTAAATTTCTAACATTCGTTACCCAATTTGATTTTCCGTTGGTATCAAACAAATACATCATGTTATAACATTTCTTAGGAAATCTTGATGCAGGCATATTCAAGAGCTTTACCCAGTATTTGATCACTTTTATCTGTGCTTCTAGATAAAGTGGAAGCGACCGCATTCACCATAGATCATCACATTTGGGGTATTTAATTTAACTCCTAAGACTTTTTACACGCGTACAAGTGAACCTTTTCCAATGCTTCCAACCGAGAAACCCCCAAACCTCTGCCCCATATAGCAAAAAATTGGTTTATCTTTTTGTATCAAATATTTTGAAATATGTTTTGAAATTTACATTGCCCAATTTCTGTAAATTACTGTAAATGCCCATAAAAACCTTCCGTCCTGTAAAGCAGCACTATTTCCATGATGATACAATGATAACGTATTGGCAAAATGGACCCTAGATATTTATATCCTTTAACAACTTCTAAGTAGTCTCCGTTATAAAGCCATTTTTCTGATTTGGACAATTGATCGCCTTTCTTAAAGACAACAACCTTTGTTTTATTTGCATTTACATTAAGCTTAAATTCAAGGCAATGGCTTTCCAGCAAGGTAATTTGTTTTGTAGACCCTTCACTGTACTTGAGAACATGATGACATCATCAGCAAACAATAACAAAAATACCTTAACAATGTCCGGGTGCAACTGAATACCATCTGTACAATTTTGATACACAACTGACGCTAATTCATATATAAAGAAAATGAAAAGAAATGGGCTTAGTATACAGCCTTGGCGTACACCAATATTGCAATCAAATGTTGATGACATAACACCATTGTTACGCACGCATGCTTTCACATTGTTATATATATTACATAATAGTTTTCCCATTTTGCTACTCAAGCCGTTCTGGGTGAGTAGTTTCCATAATTTGTTCCTATTAACTGAGTCGAATGCCTTAGCAAAATCTACAAATAAAACATAAAATGTACCACCTTTACGTGAGATATAACGCTGTACAAGGCTTTGAAGAATAAACATATTGTCAGTGGTGGAGTAGCCCTCTCTAAAGCCCGCTTGTGATTCGTGAATTTTATCTTTCGAATCAGCCGAGAAAACGAGTCTTTTATTAATGATATACAAGAAAACTTTACTAAAAATACTGAGTAATGTGATACCGCGGTAATTATTTGCTAATTTTGGATCCCCACCCTTAAACAGTGGAATTATAATACCGGTATCCCATGCTTCTGGGAAGGCTCCATTTTCGAGCATAATGTTAAATATTACTAGTAGGTAAGGCGTAAGCACATCTTCCGCGTTCTTGAAAAACTCTGGTATAATATTGTCTATTCCTGCGGATTTGTCATTCTTCAGATGTCGTATACTTTCTCTAATTTCAAACTCTGAAATTGGTGCATCTAGGATATCAGTTGTAATTTCATCTTCAACATCTTTGTTCATAATAAAATCAAAGAAAGGCCTGAACACGTTACCATTATCTTCTTTCTCAGGGTCTGAAACATTAAATAAGGTTTTGAAGTGGTCGTACCACTCATGACTTGGAATAGTATTTTCTGTGAAGTTGGATTTTAAACTTTTTATTACTTCCCAAAAACGTTTAGGATTTTCAAGTGACTCTTCTAATAAGCGAAGTTTGTGTTCATGATATTGTTCTTTTTTAACTTTACAAACCCGGATCTTCACGTGTAAAGGTCTATGAGACAACAAAAGACTAAGTATAACGTTTAAACAGGTAAAATGACACAACACATATACAAAGATAAAAGATAAGATCATATTCATACCCACACCATGTAAACATATATCGTAGTATTACAGAATTATTTTTTTTCTTTTCGGATCCTAAACATTAGTGACACCAGTGCGGTTAGGGGTTAAACAAACTTCTCATTCCACACCAGGAATATAGTCTGGTCAGTAAGGGCCATATTCACAAATAATGGCTCAAATAGAGCTGCTTCTTTCACCAGGTCATATCTTAAGTCTGAATAAATATTATAGCTTTCTAATATGAATAGAACAAGCTGATCACAGTATCAGTGATTCATAGGAATGACAAGTGTTTATGGATGATCAACGTCTTTATTGTAAAAACGTTTCGGTATAGATACTTATACCGTTTTCAAGCAGTTTCTTCGTGCTTGTAAGCGGTATAAGCATCTATACCGAAATGTCGCTATTGTACAATAAAGAATTGATCATCCATAAACACTTGTCATTCCTATTACTAACAACTTCTAGATTTCGGTGATTTAAACCAGGATAAAGTCAACATATATATATATCAACTAATGTTGAATGCGCTTGTGGATACCACAATGAAAATGCTATTCATCATCTCTTTGCATGTAATTACACACTGCTGTTAGAAATAATGTATACTGTTATGTGAATGGCCACAGCCTCCAAACTGTGTTATACGGAACACCGCCAAATACCAATAATGAAAAATAAGAAAATTATAGAGTCCCAACACCAATTCATTTGGACTTAACGAATTGTTAAAACAGTCTAAACCAAATAATAAATAACAATTACCTTAACGAAAAGTACTGAAAAGTAATTGCAAGCATGTTGTTAATGAAACTTACAATGTTATGATTTTAGTTTATTTCATTTTGTCTATTTCATACTGTCTCTTTTGTCTAGTTTTTGGGTGTTCTATTTGTGTTATACTAGTATTTGTACAGGTGAGGTATTCACAAAAGCAAAGCTTCGCTTGTTTACTAAACCAGATTGTTTCATGAAAAAAAATATGTCTTAACCAACTTCTGGAATGCCTCTCAAACAGTTCAGTGTTTAATGTCTTGACAAGACCGATCACTTGACTCCAATGTGTTCTTTTATGCAATTACATCAGCTCTTTCGCTGGCAGATGACTCCTGATGAGGACTTCATCATGGACTACCACCCGCAGCATCACAGCATCGTCGTTGCAGCCGGATTCTCAGGTAGTCTCAACAGGGTCTCGCTATAAAGATATTGTTAGCTGCGAGGACTCGATTGCAGTCCAGGTGGGTTATATGAGATGGCGAGAACTACAGGAATGGATCCGGAGTTAGTGCTGGGTTACCATTATGGAGATAAAGAGGATTGGTTTAACGACCCTGTAGACGAATTTCAGTGTGTCAGCTTAATGATGGCGGTGCGGTGAGGTGAAGTTGGGTTTAACGTCGCGCTGGAGAATATTTCGCTCATATGACGACGTGCATGCGTGTGTATGTGTAGGTGCGGCTGCTTGTACTAGCCCAGACTTAAGCTGGTTTTATAGTGCTAGCCCACTGAGATACCATGCCGCAGTGAAGCATGAATACCCCACTCAGACACATTATACTGACTCCGAGCCGACCAGTCCTTGTTGTACCCATTAATACCGAGCGCCAGGCAGGGACCAACAAGTACCGTATTTTAACGTCTTTTGGTATGACGCGGTCGGGAATCGAACCCGCTACCTTCCGCAACCCGAGCGGACGCTCTAACCACTACAGGCGGTCTTAATAAGGAGCCCAGAGTGATGCAGGTAAAACGTCAAGAAACATGGGTAGGATTATGATTATTACGCTAATATATAGCAAAGGCCACGAGCGCTTACGTGCGTGGGTGCGTGTGCGTACTAGTCTGGGCTAACACTGGTTTCATATTGCTAACCCACGGAGATACATGTAGCTTGATTACCCCCAAAATGCAGTTTACCGACTCAAGAGATGTTTTGTTTGTTTGTTGTTTAACGCCGGACACAACTATATTCCCGCAATGGGGTGGCGGTCTGTAAATAATTGAGTCTGGACCAGACAATCCAGTGTTCAACAGCATAAGCATCGATCTGCACAACTGGGAACCGATGACAAACCAAGCGCAGATCCTGATGCTCTCTACGATAAGCATGGGTTACTGAAGATTGATCTAACCCTTCATGGGTCACTAACATAGCAATACAACCAGGTAAACTGTGATTCGGAACCCATGATCACCTGTGTCTGGCACGCCTAAGGGAGGCAACTCTGCCTTAGATTACTGGAGAACTATGTCTGGGATATGGACTGTAATTTAAGCAGTAGATCTTTGTTACTCACTCATTTTGATTATGATGGTAATATGGTGTGTTTCAGGCCATGGATTCAAACTGGCACTTGTCGTGGGAGACGCTCTCAGTGACATGGCCATGGGCCAGGTACCAAAATATGACATGAAGCCTTTCAAGATCGCTCGGTTCCAAGACGCTTCCAGCCAATAGTCAAAGACTCATTCGATGGAGTATTGTCCTGCGATATCATAAATTAACTGTATGTGTTCGTTCTGGGCTCACGATGTGAAATGTTCAGTCCATTTGTAGATGCTAAGATACAGCAATAGGTCAGTGAGTGAGTTAAGTTTACGCCATTCTTTTAGCAATAGTCTATAGCTAGCAATATCTCGGCAGGGGACTCCAGAAAAATGGGCTTCACACATTGTGCCCTTGTGGGGAATCGAACCCTGGTCTTTGGCGTGACGAGCGAGCGTTTTAACAACTAGGCTACCCCATCGTCCATACAGCAATAGCAGAATGCACGAACAGGTATTATTTTGTGTGTGTGCATGCGTGCAAGTGTGTGTGCCTGTGAGCGTGATCATATAAACCTCAAGAGAAATAAATTTGTTATGAAACAATATGCATGATTGTAAATCCATGAAGACAACTAGATTTAATGATGTAAGGCATATGATTTGTAACCATATTATGTGTCGAATGATCAGGCCTTTTATTTGGATAGAAACGCGTTGTTAAATAAAATATTTGAAACTTGATAAAATGTAATGCTTAAAGTATATGCACAACTGAGAAATTTAGACACTATGAGTTTCAGCTCGACACAGAAGGGTTGGCTGGCTGGTTGGTTGGTTGTTTGAGGCAGCACTCAGCAGTATTCCATCTGTATGGCGGTGGTCTGTAAATAATCGAGTCTGGACCAGACAATCCAGTGATCAACATCATGACCATTGTTGTACGCAATTGGGATACAGTGACATGTGTCAATTATCCCTCTTTTTCCCTGCACTTGTACAATCTTAGAACAAATTTCCAGATCTTGTAGTTGGACGGTGAATCTGGCAAAAAATCCATATTTATATTAACAACGCGGTCGTTTGGGGAATTAGCTCTCTTGGCAAGAGGTTCCACTATACCAACCCCCACACAACACAACACCTGACTAGACAGCCACTGAATGATTTGTAACAGTCGTCAGTATTACATAGCTATACTATTTACAGATAAAACTTACGACAACGTTGTTATTGGGAACTTGAGATTATATCATTTAGTTTGTCCAATGTATGACCAGTTTGAGTATGCCACCTTAGTATATGTAGCACGCGAGGAATTTGATCATGTGATATAACATTCAATGCAGATAAACGTACTGCACCTTGTAAGCTTTAGCGATACTGGTCCCGGATTATGTCCGATGCTGGTTATCAGCGTGACACTTGATATGCAAAATTGTTCTTGTATGTGTTCAAGCGAAGATTAGTGGATATTTATGTCCAAAATTGGCAAGGCAATGTACAAGCTTTACATTATTTGAATAATTATAGTCTTGTAAAATGAGGATTTGACCCTGAAGCGTATATTACATACCTGTTTCATGACAAGACGTTACTGAAGGCATTTTCTAAATTCCGAATTTCTCTACATAATTTGAATGTGAATGCAACCAGACGAAATAAGGATGCTGAAAGACAGAACACTTTATGTAACCATAGTAACTAACAGCGGACAAGTAAAATATGACTTTCATATTTTACTACAATGTCAAGATTTTAATGATTTGAGAATAAAATATTTAAGATTTCTTGATGGCAAATATGTATGTAAATCCCAAATGATAAATTTATTTAATTCACAAAGTAGACATAACGTTAAGGCAATAGCAACATTTCTGAAACGTTTATTCTCCAAAAATGTTTGAAACAGTGTTTAAGTATAGTTATCTATTTCCATACCACGTGACAACAAAAGTGTTGTAATAACAATTGTAACATGGGCCAGTTGGCCAATATTACTGAATAAATTCTGTCTGTCTGTCTGTCTTGAAAGGTTTACGATAGTGGAATGTACGTGGTCACTAGTCTGTGATATTTCCAGTTTTCAATGACATATGCCGTTATAACATATTTGTTAGACTGTCCGTTTCCTCCATGTCAAAATTTATATTGGCAATTTTCTAAGAAAAGAGGCCATCCTTGCATCTGAAACTGGAGGTGCAACTTGCACGCGAATGTTAATGAATGGATGTATGTATGCCCCAGACGGAAATGACAAAAGGAGGTTGACAGTTGCAAGCACATCCCTACAAAAGTGCAGTACTCTTCTCCTGGCCTTAAACCCCATTTCTTCCCACGTCACAATTTGGGTGAAGGTGTTGTTATTTGCTCTCAACACGAACCCCCACACCCACCATCCAATGTACAACCCTAAAGAAGCAAAGGCAAAAAGGACAATCAGACACAATTATTGGTAAACTTCATGCTCTTGCTGATAACCACCACAGATTATGCAACTGATATTCTCGATCAAAGAGATTAAAACGGAAAAATACATTATAATCTGCTTTCAAACTTACAACCATGTAGTCCAAATACAATATTACAAGAACAAATATGCTGGCTAAGGGAAGAAACGTATACTATCCTATTATTTCTCTCAGAGTTTCTCTGTGCCTTCATTTTTATATTTCACCGTACGTTTGTACTATATGGTCTGTAAATAATCGAGTCTGGACAAGACAATCCAGTGATCAACAGCACGAGCATCGATCTACACAAATGGGATACAATGACGTGTCAACCAAGTTAGTGAGCCTGACCACGCGAGCCCGTTAGTCGCCTCTTACAAACCATTGCAGTTTATCGATTGGCTTGATGTTTTTGAAAAGTTTATCAACCCTACATGATTTTGATATGGCCCCCTCCTGGTGTTGACATATTCCCCACCTGCTTTCCCCGATCGAGTTCCGTCAGCTTGTTAGGAGATATATTGAGAGCTTTAGAAGTACGTGTCAAGCATTTCCTTATGGCATAACCTATTTTTTGCTCTTTCCTCTTCACACTGAAAGAAATCCTACACTTTAAAACTCTGCTGTTTCACATCCGCTGATCAGTCACCTCGTTGGTCAATAACGACTTCTTCCATCTTGCACGGGCAGTACGTGTTTGCGCCATTCCTCTTACCGGTGCCATTTGGAGACAATATACTGTGGGATCCACTTTCAATGCGTTATCAAACATTATTACACTGACTTTGCTGACAGTGCTGCAATGTTTTGTCATACGGAGTGCAACCACACTTTAATGAGTTGCTTGAGCATCCGCCTTGGCCAAAGTGTCTCAAAAGTGCTCTCAGATTTACAGTTGGCCCAAGTCACCTGGGGTCGATTCAGCACAGCTTCAACTCATCCTCTAGTGATCCCAACCTTGGTACAAGTCACTCTAGAGTGATCTCAGCCTTACTCCAAGTCACTCAAGTGCGATCTCATCCTAGGACCAAGTCATCCTACAGTGATCTCCGCCTAGGTCCAAATCACACTGACGTGTTCTTATCCTAGGTCAAAGTCACTCTGGAGTGATCTCAGCCTTACTCCAAGTCACTCAAGTGCGATCTCATCCTAGGACCAAGTCATCCTACAGTGATCTCCGCCTAGGTCCAAATCACACTGACGTGTTCTTATCCTAGGTCAAAGTCACTCTAGAGTGATCTCAGCCAAGTCCAAGTGACATTAAGAGATCTCAGGGTTGGCCCAAGTCACTGTAGAGTGATCTCCGCCTCGGTCCAAGTCACTGTAGAGTGATCTCCGCCTCGGCCCAAGTCACTGTAGAGTGATCTCCGCCTCGGCCCATGTCGCTCTCGGGTGATCTCCGCCTCGGCCCATGTCGCTCTCGGGTGATCTCCGCCTCGGCCCAAGTCACTCTAGAGTGATCTCATCCTTGGCCCAAGTCGCTCTAGAGTGATCTCAGTCTTGGTCCATGTCACTCTCGGGTGATCTCATCCTTGGTCCAAGTCACTCTAAGTCACTTTATTATCAATGTTTTTATATAACTATGGTATTTGCGTATCATAGACCTTTATGGCCGGATGCTGATTTTAAATCCCAGGAACAATAAACTGCATTTTATTGTAATTCAGCATGTGACACAGCAATAAATTATATTTCTTCTTCTTCTTCTTTTCTTTCTCTAAAGTGATCTCAGCCTGATATAGAACAAACTTTATGGATAACAACTTCTTTTATTTCGTGAGTGCAACGTTTCGATACAAATTCGAGTACTGTTGTCAAGCATGTATCGAAACTACGCACTCACGACATAAAACAAGTTGTTATCCGTGAATTTCGTTCTATATTGTACTTCCCATCTTCTAAAACGTCACTCAAAGAAGTGATCTCAGCCTAGGTCAAGGCCACTTTTGGATCATTTAAGCCGGAAAATCAGCTGGACCTCCACCACCGGCATGCCTCGCCACATAATGGAAGCGACTAAACTCTGATTCAGAAAGCATGCACTTTTGTGTAACCATTTGATTCGATCAGTGAAAGGTGTCACATCGATCTCTTCGCTAGCCTGTGTTTTCTTCTTGGCGACTTTCTGTCTCCAACGTTTTAAAATCCATTAACTTTCAAAGATAGACAAACACAGCAGTCACGCTGTACAAAACACAACCTGGAATAGTCTGTAGACAAGGTAGCAAACTGCCACTTGACATTGTTGAAATACCGTTGATCAGAGGCTGCAAGGTTGATAAAAGCACTGGACGTGCATTTACATGTTTCAAACCGTATGAAGTAATACGTTATAATGTGATATTTTTTTCAACTTTAAAAATACTCTAAAATTCAAGTTTCAAATATCATTTCTTAAAATGTATATTTTTGTCGTTGACATAGAATAGGCTAATTTACCTAAACTGCGCATTTTACCTGACCATTAATACTTCTAACACATGGAACGGAGGGGCGGTGGGTAGCCTAATGGTTAAAGCGTCCGCTCGTCACGCTGAAAGAGGGTTCGATTCCCTACATGTGTGAAGCCCATTTCTGGTGTCGCCCTCAAACCTAAACATGAGTCTCATTAACCTATTCAGACAATGACCTACTTTTCAGCAGATCCGAATTTTCCCGTGTGAAAATGAAAAGAGACACCACGAACAACTATGGTTACACTGAATTTCAATTCCTTGTTTCATAAGAAAATGGTATTTACAAGTTAATTTTAAATTTAAACTTTAATAACATCGTATTTCTATATTTTATGGCGAGGTGTAGGCAGCATGACCTTAACTAAGACGTCACAGACTGCCCTGTTTGATGAGGTCGAAAAATGATTCACAAGTCATCTGGCTCACTGGTTACACCTGACCTGATATGTGTTCTTTGCGCTTATTCAGTGTAAGTTTGTAACGCACAATGTGATTGATATAATATCAAGTCCGTACCAGACTGCCAAACCTTTCTCGCGGCAGAGCCTCGTTTTGAGATTTCCTCGATTTCCAGATTTCCGTTTGTAAGAGCACGCTATACGACAGAGCACGCTGCACGACGTGTTTGCAAGGATTAGAAGGACCGTAGTGTTGCAATATACAAGGATTAGATGTATCAAATAATACTGATTAATATTCATGTATCCAGTTGAATGAATTGGTCTCAAAATTCGGTACTGGTTATTGTACTGAGTTGCGCAATAGGACGGAACCCGTCAGCAGGAAACGAGACTGTTGTGTAATCAATGTTTTTGACTTGCGTGATATTGCTGTGATATTGCTAAATGCGGCGTAAAGCTCACTCAGTCACATGCATAAAGGAAAGTCAGCCGTTGGTCTGTAAAATACACGGACACACATGCTACAAGTCAAGTCGGGGCGCGTAGGCATCGTAGCCGCAAACACGGTTCAAAGGGTTGACTCGTCACGCCGAAGACCCGGGTTCGAATCCCACATGGATACAATGTGTGAATCCCATTTCTGGTGTCCCCCGCCGTGATGTTGCTGGAATATTGCAAAAACCAAACTCAGTCAGTCAGTAGTATAATGTGGAAGAAGTCTAAACTATCCCTTTGATTTGTATCTGACTTCCACCTCTAATTCCTTTGTTAATTCACTGGCCTTGTTAACTTACTGCCATGCCGATTGTGTTAAATATGTTGTTTTCTTTGGTACACTCAGTATATATACATCCCCTCCTCGTTACCATCCGCCATAAAATCGGATATATAAAACAAAGTCTCCTCCGTCCGTCACATAACATAACCTTTGATATGAAATGTCATATACTGGAGGTGAGAGTACTGTATTTGCGAGTACCGATCTCTAACAGAAGCAAGTCTCTAAAATAGACGGAGGTATGGTCATCGTGATGCTCTTGAAATCAGCTTCACCCCCAAACTCATGTCATGTCCTTCTGACTAAATTTCTGAATTTACTCAGGTGCTTCCAACGTTGCGTTTTTCTTGGCTTTTCTTGTATATTTATTATTTTTGATTTGGTAGTTTCATTTATTTATTTATTTATTTATTTATTTATTTATTTATTTATTTATTTATTTATTTATTTATTTATTTATTTATTTATTTATTGTTATTTATTTATTTATTTATATTATTTAAAGTTATTCGGTTTCCCTCATATTCATGAGCAATGCCTGATTATACTAAAACAGTTCTTATAAAGTTATAAACCAATAACACCTCCAACTGATTTGGTGGGTCTTTTGAATAGTTATCTATTATTTTATTTACATACATGTCTACTTGAAAATGATTTTATGACATAGCCCTTTTTTCCGCGTGCACATGTTTCCTTAAACAGAGTCGGTAAAAGTGCCTGTTAACTTCAAACAAACACAGGCAAACTTGAAAAAAATGAAACAACCTCGTGTTCGTAATGGAAATGCCTAATGTATACTTCAAGTAAAGGAACCGCTCCAAATATCAATCCTCTTTTTTAAGCATTTGACGCATGGGATATTGACATGGCGCCGGCTTGCATACATTAATTCTAAGGGGTAACGATTTCTGCAGAGTTGTTTTTCTTTTCAAGACCTTCAAGACACGTGGCACCTCATTATAAACACCTGGTGTCATGATCCAATTAATCAGTAGTTCCCTAATTTTGCTTTACACGCCCTTCTGAAAATCGAGATTGTTAGCATTGACATGCTATGTACTCAAAGGAAAATAAACGCAAGAAGATGGATTTTTTAAGTAACTGCATTAAGTACAATAATATGTATTACATGATGAAATAATAGATATGCGCATGGCAAAAAGTGTGTTTGAATAATTCACTCTGAATTTTTTTTCACAAACGTAGTGGTCGAATTGCATTTCTCAGGTTTTACACATGCGACCATGGTGAAATGCATTTTGTGTCGTATTGTATCCTTTTTAAGCCCAAACAAAGAACAAATTAAAAGAGTGTGCGTTCGACAAGGGGGAAGAGGAGCAAGATATAGTTACTAGCATGTTACTGGCGGCTCTAGACCAACTCTGATAGCTACACATGAGTACCTGGGTTAGAACCCATGCATGTAGTGAGAGAAGACTAACGGAATTGAGTGGTCAGGCTCGCTGACTTGGTTGACACATGTCATCGTATCCCATTTGTGTAAACGGTGGTCATACTCTGTTGAACACTGGATTGTCTCCGTCCCAGACTCGATTATTTACCATATAGCTATATTATTGCTGAGTGCGGCTTTAAACAACAAACAAACAAAGCAAATGCGGTCGCGAAATATGGCTGCCGCATTTCCACTATCACCAGGCTTGTCACAAGTAGGGCTGCGCAATATAACCGGTTTACCGGTATTTACCGGTTCAGACATGAAAAACGATACGTATTGCGATACGCTGATCGAAAACCGGTATTTTGACAGGCATTCGGAAAACTTCGTAACAGTCGGAAATCTTCGGATATTTCCGTTTTTAATTGTTCTTTTCGCTGTTTCATTAGTGCCAAATGTTACTTTACATTTTATTATGTCATTATTAAAAAGTTTTATAAAAGGTTAATCAATCATAGTGGTTTTGTTGTGTTTTTGCTTTATAATCAAGCATTAACTCGATTATAAGTAGTTTTGTTAAAAATAATCCTTGCAATATATTGCAATACATATCGCAATATATGTTTCGGCATTGCAATATATCGCAATATGAAAAATTCTCTGCCTCGTTCTGGGTGACTGAGGGTCACAGCGCCAGCAGACGACAATCACATCCGGGTGACTTAGCTGCCAAACCTACAGCTTGCAGAAACTAGAACTGCCATTGCATTGCGAGGACCGCGCCATCAAATATCAGCCGATACCGTCCGATGATGTCGCATGTGAACAACAGGTTTGAACGACCGTCACCCTTACGTTGGACCTGTTTTGGCCCATGCTCGGATGGTTTTGACTCGGCACCGTCAACAACGTCCTCCTGATCACGTCACCAGTTTTACCACATTTTGTACTCAGATAAGTCGAGGTTTAATCTTTCCGACGCCGATGGCCGAAGAAAGGCTACATATATAGAATGCAAAACATGACTAAATGGCTAACCCTGTTTTAGTCAGTATAACAGCTCTTGTCTAATGTGGAAGAAATCTAAACTATCCCTTTGATTTGAACATCTCTGACTTCCAAAGTTAATCCCTTTGTTATTTCACTGGATTTATAAACTTACTGCCAAGCCAATATTATGTTAATTATGTTGTTTTCTTTATTACACTCAGAATATATACACTCCTTCATGTATATCTCTTCATGTGTCTCCCTTGCATCCTATTGCATCGGATGCATCTGATTGCATCTCGACAAAAGCTTAATTTGAACTCATCATAACCAGGCAATTATCATTTAAAGACCGTCTTCGAGTGACATTTTAAAGTTTGGAACAACAATAATGAAGAAACTTTATGGTAACAACTTCTTTAATTTCGTGAGTGCGACGTTTCGATACAGATTCTTCTACTGTTGTACCATTCCTGCTTGACAAAGGTACAAGAACCTGCTTCGAAACGTCGCATTCACAAAATATCAGAAGTTGTTATCCATAAATTTGTCAAAAGAGATGTTGTTAGTTGTCATCTATCGACTATTAGTCAACAGAACGGTCCGAAATTGGCTAAGTATACAACCCGACGACATATCAAACAAAGCCGTTAATATCCCCACAGCACAAAGCAGCACGACTAGTTGGATGTCAAGGTCGACGTCACTGGAAGACGACGTCACTGGAAGACGACGTCATAGGGAAAGGTCGACGGGCCAGAAGAAAGTGGATTTCCTTGTTCTTGACTGATAGCCAAACTCGTGAAACACTGCACACGCACAACGGATTATATTAGAGCACATACCTTTTGGTGTGGGCTGATTGATGGTGTTGGGCTGTCTCTCACATGACTGTAAGCTTGACCTTGTGACGATCAGACAAGATCTGAATGGACAGCGTTACATCACTGATCTCCTACTAGTGGTGTTCCGATTAATTGGAATAATCGAAGATTGGTCGCAATCGATCATATTTTCTCATAATCGGAAATAAACGATTTTGGAACTACTGTTTTAGTCTTTGAAATACTTGACAATGGCACATATCGTAGAAGTTGTTAGGGCCTGAAAACGTGTTTAATTCTTAGAAAACTCACTTCACTAACTGAAAAGCCATGACTGAATATAATTTTGGAAGACTCCGGGAAGTTTATGTTCATGATATATTAGTCATCACTTTAAAGTAGCAAGTTGCAACATGTTATACATATCTGCACTAACGACCTGGATAGGAAAATCTGAAAAATGACGCGAACCAATTTTTTTCGATGATTGTTCGTTGGTAATGAAGCAATCATCAATTGTGATATTTCAACCAATTCCAAACACTATCTCCTACACAGGGTTGAATTATTGAACGCATATTGTGTACAGTAATTTCGCATAGATACGGTAGTATCTGAGGGACTCGACTGTTAATAATGCAGTATTACAGCAGATATGGAACAACACACGGGTAATTGGAACCCTCAGATCATTGGATGCCGGAGTAAATTGCTGAAGAATGAGGTATTCAATTTTGGGGAATAAGACATGTAGTTTTGAAATATTAGTTCTTCAAAAGAATAACGAAGTTGTTCTCTTCGGTTCCTCATTATCCCAGTTCCTTTGGCAGACATGGGAAAGCATGATCTTATTCCAACACAAACTTTGAATGCAAAAGAGGGAAAGACATAAACATTTTCTATGATGAGTGAGGTAAGCGTCAAGAACGCAATCAAGAAATGTTTATGCGACATGTGCTTGCAAAATAAAACGAAACATTAAAAACAAAACACTCACGGTCTGTACGCGATGCCTGCTACTGCTTCTATAAGTGGTGCATGTTCTATAAGTGTTAATTATACATTGGTAATTAAACGGTAATTTCTTGATTATTGTGGGTTCAAATTAAGCTTTTCGAGATGGGAAACAAACGAAATCGTGGATGAATTCAGTAATACATATGCAATTCATATAGCATCAGCTCTTTCTTATCCTTTAAGTGATCCATTCATATGATATCATCACTTGTTTCTCCTTTAGGTGATCCATTCATATAACATATCACTTGTTTCTCCTTTAAGTGATCCATTCATATGCTATCATCTCTTGTTTCTCCTTTAAGTGATCCATTCATATGCTATCATCTCTTGTTTCTCCTTTAAGTGATTCATTCATATAACATATCACTTGTTTCTCCTTTAAGTGATCCATTCATATGATATCATCACTTGTTTCTCCTTTAAGTGATCCATTCATATAACATATCACTTGTTTCTCCTTTAAGTGATCCATTCATATGCTCTCATCTCTTGTTTCTCCTTTAAGTGATCCATTCATATGATATCATCACTTGTTTCTCCTTTAATGATCCATTCATATAATATCATCTCTTGTTTATTCTTTAAGTGATCCACTCATGATATCATCACTTGTTCCTCGTTTATGTGATCCATTCACATAACATATCACCTTTTTCTCCTTTAAGTGATCCATTCATATGCTATCATCTCTTGTTTCTCCTTTAAGTGATCCATTCATATGATAACATCACTTGTTTCTCCTTTAAGTGATCCATTCATATGCTATCATCTCTTGTTTCTCCTTTAAGTGATCCATTTATATGATATCATCACTTGTTTCTCCTTTAAGTGATCCATTCATATGCTATCATCTCTTGTTTCTCCTTTAAGTGATCCATTCATATGATATCATCTCTTGTTTCTCCTTTAAGTGATCCATTCATATGATATCATCTCTTGTTTCTCCTTTAAGTGATCCACTCATATGATATCATCTTTTCTTTGTCCTTTAAGTGAGCCATTCATATAGCACCACCTCTTCTTTCTCCTTTAAGTGATCCATTGGTAATTAAACGGTAATTTCTTGATTATCGTGAGCTCAAATTCAGCTTTTCGAGATGGGAAACAAACGAAATCGTGGACGAATTAAACAACACATTGTGAACCGAGCCCAGAGTGTGTGGTGTCTTCGTTACACCAAATGTGATGTTTCATATATGGAAGCAGCAGCTTGTCAGTGTCGTTTGATGACAAATCGTAAAGACGTCTTATATTGCGTGGTGACATATGGTCCAGCATTGACAAGCCAATTTTTTCGTGTAAGCCCGTTAGGTTGGAAAGCCTTATATTTTGATAGTATTGAGGGCTTGCCAAACCTTTTAGCAACAATCATGTGTAAGCCCGGGCATGTTTTAATAAGGTAGCTACGCCCCTGGCAGGTGCGAGTACGATAGTCATTACGTCATACGTAAACCATTAACGTGTCTAATATCTGTACCTACCCACATGCCATTCTTCTGAGTGTCCATGTGAAGAACAGAACCCGGGTGTTCTGCGTGTCGAGCGGACGTTTCCACAACTGGGTTACACCGCTCCGGGGATAATCATATGACACTACACTGCACTGCACGACACGGCACGACACGACACGACACGACACGACACGACACGACACGACACTGCACGACACGACACGGCACGACACGCCACGACACGACACGCCACGAGATGACACGACACGGCATGGCACTAAAGCACCCCAAACAACACTACACCACACCACACCACACCACACCACACCACACCACACCACACCACACCACACCACACTAACTACGCTACACCGCACCGCACCACACCACACTAACCGCACAACACAACACAACAACACCATACAACACTATGTCCTTTGATTGATTGGACATGGTTGCACCACGATAATACAATGAAATAATGGCATGCATATGATATTACATGATATAAACTGATAACATGTTTCATGATAAGCGACAAAACCATTTCTACAACTCGAAGACAATCCTGCCGGAGTCGACTGCCCGATTTCGACCTCATCGTGAGCAGCTGTCTGAATCACAACCAAACAGTTATGGCATGTGGTGCTGAAAGATCTAACGTCTAAAGCATGGGAAATGTGATCATTTATGTCTACCATTAAATTTGTTTGATTTTGAACCCCCGTGCACAGGAGATCAATGGTGGACCATATGTCACCACCGCAATAAAATACCTCTTTACGATTTGTCATCACACAACACTGACAAGCTGCTGCTTCTATATATGAAACATCACATTTGGTCTAACGAAGACAACACACACTCTGGACTCGGTTCACAATGGACATGTATGTATTGCTTAATTCATCCGTGATGTCGTTTGTCACCTATAATATCATCACTTGTGTCTCCCTTGCATCCTATTGCATCTGATTGCATCTCGAAAAAGCTTAATTTGAACTCATCATAACCAGGCAATTATCATTTAAATACCGTCTTCGAGTGACATTTTAATGTTTGGAACAACAATAATGAAGAAACTTTATGGTAACAACTTCTTTTATTTCGTGAGTGTGACGTTTCGATACAGATTCTTCTACTGTTGTACCATTCCTGCTTGACAAAGGTACAAGAACCTGTATCGAAAGGTCGCATTTATGAAATAAAAGAAGTTGTTATCCATAAAGTTTCTTCAATATCATTTAAATACCATTGTATAATCAACACTCATAGAACATTCAACACTTATAGAACAAGTAGCAGGCACTATAATCGATCCTAACTTCCCCTCTTACCTGATATGTATCTCAATTCATATATCATCTCTTGTTTCTCCTTTAAGTGATCCATTCATATGATATCATCTATTGTTTCTCCTTTAAGTGATCCATTCATATGATATCATCTCTTGTTTCTCCTTTAAGTGATCCACTCGTATGATATCATCTCTTGTTTCTCCAGTAAGTGATCCATTCATATGATATCATCTCTTGTTTCTCCTTGAAGTGATCCATTCATATGATATCATCTCTTGTTTCTCCTTTAAGTTATCCACTCATATGATACCATCACTTGTTTCTCCTTTAAGTGATCCATTCAAATGATATCAACTCTTGTTTCTCCTTTAAGTGATCCATTCATATGATATCATCACTTGTTTATCCTTTAAGTGATCCATTCATATGATACCATCACTTGATTCTCCTTTCCATCCTATTGCAAATGATTCATCTCTGGCGATGAGATTTAGACATTCTGGTTGTCTTCTTTCTAATTTTTATCGTCCTTGTGATTACATCCAGCTATTCATATTTCAGTTACAATAAAGAAAGCTGACAAATGAGTACATACAAATAAGCAAATAGCAGAAAAAAAGCCCATCTTATGAAGTAAGGTGAAATTGGATCAACTCGGTGTGTTAATTTTAGTTCCTTTACCAGAAGTGTATTAAATGGATGTACGTCTCTACCTAATGAAGGGGCAAGTATTAGCCCAGAAACGTCGTGTCATCATTCACCTGATGAAGGGGCAAGTATTAGCTCAGAAACGTCGTGTGTAAATAATAAAGAAGTTGCACATCCATATAAAGTGTGTTGTATTACCCTACCAACTTCTAAATGCCTATCAAACATCTGACGTCTCTAATAGAAAATGTATGGAAATAGAAAATGGTCCAAGGAAGTTTTGAAACTGCTGCTACAAGCTCTTTCAGGGTATAGAAACCTTTTAGATCACGTTATTGGAAGTGTGGATGCTATAGTTGACAGACTAACGTTATGTTTAGGGAGTGTTTCATTCCATTATCCGCAAATTAAGCATCCGAAATACTGGTATTCAGATCTAGGCCGTTTGAGATTTACTTGCCTATTTTAATTTATTAACTAAATTCCGACATTTTAGAAATTCTTATCGTTATTTGTGAAATCGTAAGTAAGAAAGAAATAGATGAGAAAGAGTTGGTAAATACATTATCGTACTGTGATTCAAAACTATTCTGTACTAAAATTAGCTCACTAAATCTTAAAGCATGTGGGCAAAATGTATATTAGCCATCGAATTGTATTTTGAGTCCATTTCGATTGATGATGTCTACACTGTTTACAATTGTGAACTTATAGAAGCTATTGATAATATAAGAGGGAAAACCCCAGGACCTGATGGACGACAGAGATTATGCAAAGTATTCTAAACCTAAGCCAAGATTCATATGATTTAATGTTTTAGTAGTCTACATTTTCCTGTGGAATGGGCGAAATAATGTTTTAAACCATCGACTTGAACGGCAAGAAAGCAGAGGCAACTTACAATACCTAGATATGTATTGCTTTAAATATTGTTCTGCAATAAGCATTTACTACTAATATATTTAATAGAAAAATAACGCATTGTTGGATTGTATTTGATAACATTCTAGAATCGAAGGATAGCTTCAGAGCTGGTTCGATTACCATTGAAATATATTGGTACTACAGTGTTTATTACACATCTGTCCTAGGCTAACGGTTTTGAGTGGTACCATTGATAATATATTTGTATTACAGTGTTTATTAGACATCTGCCATAGGCTAAAGGTTTTCGGTGGTTCCATTGATAATATATTTGTATTACAGTGTTTATTACATATCTGTCCTAGGCTAACGGTTTTGAGTGGTACCACTGATAATATATTTGTATTCCAGTGTTTATTACACATCTGTCCTAGGCTAATGGTTTTGGGTGGTTCCATTGATAATATGTTTGTATTACAGTGTTTATTACATATCTGTCCTAGGCTAACGGTTTGGAATGGTACCATTGATAATATATTTGTATTAAAGTGTTTATTATGCATCTGTCCTAGGCTAACGGTTTTGAGTGGTACCATTTATAATATATTTGTATTACAGTGTTTATTGCACATCTGTTCTAGGCTAATTGTTTTGGGTGGTACCATTGAATATATATTTGTATTACAGTGTTTATTACATATTTGTCCTAGGTTAACGGTTTTGAGTGGCACCATTGATAATATATTTGTATTACAGTGTTTATCACATATCTGTCCTAGGCTAACGGTTTTGAGTGGTACCAGAGATAATAAATTTGTATTACAGTGTTTATTACATTTCTGTCCTAGGCTAATGGTTTTGGATTGTTCCATTGATGATATATTTGTATTACAGTGTTTATTACATATCTGTCATAGGCTAAGAGTTCTGAGTGGTACCATTGATAATATATTTGTATTACAGTGTTTATTACACATATGTCCTAGGCTAACGGTTTTCAGTGGTACCATTGATAATATATTTGGGTTACAGTGTTTATTACACATCTGTCATAGGCTAATGGTTTTGGGTGGTACCATTGATAATATATTTGTATTACAGTGTTTATTACACATCTGTCCTATGCTAATGGTTTTGGGTGGTACCATTGATAATATATTTGTATTACAGTGTTTATTACACATCTGTCCTAGGCTAATGGTTTTGGGTGGTACCATTGATAATATATTTGTATTACAGTGTTTATTACATATCTGTCCTAGGCTAACGGTTTTGAGTGGTACCATTGATAATATATTTGTATTACAGTGTTTATTACACATCTGTCCTAGGCTAATGGTTTTGGGTGGTACCATTGATAATATATTTGTATTACAGTGTTTATTACACATCTGTCCTAGGCTAATGGTTTTGGGTGGTACCATTGATATATATTTGTATTACAGTGTTTATTACACATCTGTCCTAGGCTAATGGTTTTGGGTGGTACCATTGATAATATATTTGTATTACAGTGTTTATTACATATCTGTCCTAGGCTAACGGTTTTTGGGTGGTACCATTGAGATAATATATTTGTATTACAGTGTTTATTACATTTCTGTCCTAGGCTAATGGTTTTGGGTGGTACCATTGATAATATATTTGTATTACAGTGTTTATTACATATCTGTCCTAGGCTAATGGTTCTGAGTGGTACCATTGATAATATATTGGTATTACAGTGTTTATTACACATCTGTCCTAGGCTAACGGTTTTGAGTGGTACCATTGATAATATATTTGGGTTACAGTGTTTATTACACATCTGTCATAGGCTAATGGTTTTGGGTGGTACCATTGAATCTATATTTGTATTACTGTGTTTATTACATATCTGTCCTAGGCTAATGGTTTTGGGTGGTACCATTGATAATATATTTGTATTACAGTGTTTATTACATATCTGTCCTAGGCTAGGTTAATGGTTTTATATTTGTATTACTGTGTTTGGTCTGTCCAGGCTAACAACGTTCCATTGATAATATTTCAGTGTTTATTATTCTGTCCTAGGCTAATGGTTTTGGGTGGTTCCATTGGTATAATATATCTGTTTACAGTGTATTACACATCTGTCCCTAATGGGGTGGTACCATTAATATTATATTTGGTTTTATTACACATATGTCCTAGGTGGTACCCATGTTTATTATGCATCTGTCCTGGGATAATATTTTGGGTGGTACCATTGATAATATATTTGCAATACAGTGTTTATTACACATCTGTCCTAGGCTAATGGTTTTGGGTGGTACCATTGATAATATATTGGTATTACAGTGTTTATTACACATCTGTCCTAGGCTAATGGTTTTGGGTGGTACCATTGATAATATATTTGCATTACAGTGTTTATTACACATCTTTCCTAGGCTAATGGTTCTGGGTGGTACCATTGATAATACATTTGTAATACAGTGTTTATTACACATCTGTCCTAGTCTAACGGTTTGTGGTGGTACCATTGATAATATATTGGTATTACAGTGTTTATTACATATTTGTCCTAGGCTAATGGTTTTGGGTGGTACCATTGATAATATATTGGTGTTACAGTGTTTATTACATATCTGTCCTAGGCTAATGGTTTTGGGTGGTACCATTGATAATATATTTGTATTACAGTGTTTATTACACATCTTTCCTAGGCTAATGGTTCTGGGTGGTACCATTGATAATACATTTGTAATACAGTGTTTATTACACATCTGTCCTAGTCTAACGGTTTGTGGTGGTACCATTGATAATATATTGGTATTACAGTGTTTATTACATATTTGTCCTAGGCTAATGGTTTTGGTCGGTACCATTGATAATATATTGGTGTTACAGTGTTTATTACATATCTGTCCTAGGCTAATGGTTTTGGGTGGTACCATTGATAATATATTTGTATTACAGTGTTTATTACACATATATCCTAGGCTAATTGTTTTGGGTGGTACCATTGATAATATATTTGCAATACTGTGTTTATTACACATCTGTCTTAGGCTAATGGTTTTGGGTGGTACCATTGATAATATATTGGTATTACAGTGTTTATTACACATCTGTCCTAGGCTAATGGTTTTGGGTGGTACCATTGATAATTTATTTGCATTACAGTGTTTATTACACATCTGTCCTAGGCTAATGGTTTTGGGTGGTACCACAGATAATATATTTGTATTACAGTGTTTATTACACATCTGTCCTAGGCTAATGGTTCTGGGTGGTACCATTGATAATACATTTGTATTACAGTGTTTATTACACATCTGTCCTAGGCTAATGGTTTGGGTGGTACCATTGATAATATATTTGTATTACAGTGTTTATTACATCTGTCCCAGGCTAATGGTTTTGGGTGGTACCATTGATAATATATTTTGTATTACAGTGTTTATTACACATCTGTCTTAGGCTAATGGTTTGGTGGTACCATTGTATTGATACATTTGTATTACAGTGTTTATTACACATCTGTCCTAGGCTAATGGTTCTGTGGTTTCTTTGGTACCACAGATTGACAGTGTTTAATATCTGTCCTAGGCTAATGGTTCTGGTGGTACCATTGATAATACATTTGTATTAAAGTGTTTATTACACATCTGTCCTAGGCTAATGGTTCTGGGTGGTACCATTGATAATATATTTGTATTAAAGTGTTTATTACACATCTGTCCTAGGCTAATGGTTCTGGGTGGTACCATTGATAATATATTTGTATTAAAGTGTTTATTACACATCTGTCCTTGACTAATAGTTTTAGGTGACTAATGAATTTTAGTCTGTAAACAGGAAAATTGATCTCATTGTAAATGTTTCATGTTTTTGAACACATATATTAAGGTATAATCTACTGTAAACGCTCTTATAGTTAGATATGTATATCACTGCTTGGGCACTCTCTGTAAGACAGGTATTAGGAGTGAAGGTGAAGTACAGGGGTACACCTTAAATCCAATCACATGATAAAAAGGATTACATAGCAATTTGACTACAGTCATAATAATTAATAATACACTATTACATTTTCTTTAAACACAATACTGGTGTACATGAATGGGGTGCCCTTGGTAAGGCGATCATAGACAAAACGTCTTGAAGCATACTTACCCTCTTCTCCACGTCTGCATGGGTCATCGTCCTTTCACAGTGGCACATGGTTTAACAAAAGTAGTCCATGGTTTAACAACAGTGGTGCATGGTTTACCGACAGTGGAACATCGTTTACCAGCAGCGGTACATGGTCTACCAACAATGGTACATGGCCTACCGACAGTGGTACATGGTTTACCGACAGTGGCACACGGTTTGCCGACAGTGACACGTGGTGTAACGACAGTGGTACATTGTTTAACGATAGTGGAACATGGCTTAACGACAGGGGTACATGGTTTAACGACATTGATACATGGTTTAATGACAGTGGTACATGGTGTAACGACAGTGGTACATGGTTTAACGAGTTGTACATGGATTACCGACAGTGGTACATGCTTTAACGAGAGTGGCACGTGGTGTAACGATAGTGATGCATGATTTACCGACAGTGGCACAGAATTTACCAACGGTAGTACACAGTTTGCCGAGAGTATTACATAGTTTACCGACAGTAGCACGTGGTTTAACGATAGAATTACATGATTTACCGACAGTGACACGAGCCTCGATATCATCTCCTTCAGTCCAACAAGGGTACAAGATTCAATCACAGGTAATAGCATCCGCATAATTAAAAATATCTGGCGAAGGCAACAGGTATTTCACATTAAGTCACGAACAACACTGAAAATTCCATAGCCATCTCAAGTATATTAATTGCTTTGTCGGAAAGCTAACCACTTTCACGCTACTCGATTAAATGAATCAACTCACACTCAGTAACATCCCAAACAGTTCACTGAAGTGATTGCCCCTTCCTTTAAGGGCAGTCTGAGAGCACCAATTATACTGATCAATATATAGAAGTACTCCCATCTCGCATTACACAAGGTGATGTTATTAGCCCTTTACTATTATCACGTTTTGTCATAGAGTTTGAAACGGTGGAATAGCTTGGTGGTTAACGCGTTCGCTCGTCACGCCGAAGACCCGGATTCGATTCCCCACATGGGTACAATGTGTGCAGCCCATTTCTGGTGTCCCCCGCCGTGATATTGCTGAAATATTGCTAAAGGCTATACTCACTCGCTCACTCACTCACATTTAAGCTATGTACACGAGTCTAATGTCAGGGGTATTACACTCCTAGATATTTTATATTTATTGTCATGTACTGACGACATTTGTCTGTTTGACACTTGAAAATATGATGTTTGCAGAGAATTTAGCATCAAGAGGAAAATACGTATTAAGAGATAAGACAGATATCTTAGATTCTGGCAACGGTATGAAAGCGAACATGAACAAATATTGATGCATTATTGATGCCTTGGGTTGCTGATCTCCAAAGATAGTGATGGGCTAATGGCATCAATATTCTTCAGACCCGTGAAATCCGGGTTAAAATTGATCTTCAGTAACCCATGCTTGTCCTAAGACTGACGGAATCGGGGACGGTGGGGAAGCCTAGTGGGTAAAGCGTTCGCTCGTCACGCGGAAGGCCCGGGTTCGATTCCCCACATGGGTAAAATGTGTGAAGCACATTTCAGGTGTCCCCTGCCTTGATATTGCTGCAATATTGTTAAAAGTGGCGTAAAATCAAACTCACTCACTCACTGACGGGATCGCGTGGTCAGGCTCACTGTCTTGGTTGGCACATGTCATCGTATCCCAAATGCGCAGATCGATGCTCATGTTGTAAGAGTTGACTAACGGGATCCGTGTGGCTGATTGACACATGTCATCATATCCCAGTTGCTACTGCTGTTGATTACTGGGTTGATTATTTACAGACCGCCGCCATATAGCTGGAATATTGTTGAGTGTAAAACTAAACTCACTCACTCAATCAATACTCTGTAGAATCAAATAATGCGTTAGATCCTGTGACAAAACTTACAGTACAAGTTGAAGAATATCACCATTTGTTCAATTAGAACTTTTTGATACCAAGATCAAAAGAAGACAAATGCATGCTTGTAGTGTATGGACTTAATCTAAGTTGAAAACATTGAGCGGTATTAAGTGATTTTTTAAAGTCTGTAATGATTATGGATTATAATGTTTAAATGTGTCTGTACTAGGTGAATGTGGTTGATACGGCTTATAAACTCACGGGCCAAAGAAACGTCACCAAAATGATTTTTTTATCGTACACTAAGTGATTATTCATATCTGTAGTTCACACTTTTATCATTCAGAATGTTGTAAATCCATTAATTTTCCGCATATGATTGTTAAATTTCCAAAATATGAGTTTGTTGTTTTGTGACGTTAAAAAAAGCGAGGTGACGTTTCTTTCGCCCGTGAGTTTATGTTGACAATCACAAAAGCTTGGTTGAAATTAAACAGGTATCCAAAGTGGTGTGATCTTGCAAAATCGTTTGGCATCGTGTGACGTGGATTTCAAATGGAATGACATCATTTTTAACTTACGGTTATGGCCGTCGGGTCAAGAGATCAGATCATCTGGCT
Organism: Haliotis rubra; assembly: GCF_003918875.1. Classification (NCBI taxonomy): domain Eukaryota; kingdom Metazoa; phylum Mollusca; class Gastropoda; order Lepetellida; family Haliotidae; genus Haliotis; species Haliotis rubra. The sequence continues at coordinate 121,199 of NW_025765077.1, read as the reverse complement.
AGCTATTCTCGAAACGTTCGTATCCCTACGAACTTCTTAAGCCCATTCTTAACACATTGGCTACGACCAAAGTTAAGAATTCTTAGGGCTACGAACGTTTCGAGAATAAGGGCCCTGTTTCATATTTAGATCTATGCATAAAGATTCGGAGTGGCAAACACCTTCCAGAAGACTATGATAAAAGGGATGACAATAACCTTCCCTTCTCACAGTCCCTTAACCACATTAATTTCATTTGCGCGCAGGCTTTCTGCAATGCTGAAGTCCCAAATGAAGCAAACCTAGATTATTGCTTTTGTTTTAGCCTTAGTCTACCAACTGTCCGTCCCGCTACCTCTGGGCGTGTGTGACTGCGTGCGTCTGTTTGCTTGTACTATTACCTGCGTCTGTTTGTCTTTACTATTCTATTTAGAAACCATGCCACGTTTGATATTTATCTCCTAAAAATATATTCGTCATAAATACCGGTGTTTAATCTCTTTTGTGCCCAGCAGCGGCCGTTTACTGAATTGATCGTTCATTGATCGTTCACTGTACGGACCGCCTCCGTGATGTAGTGGTCAGAGCGTCCGCCCGGAGAGCGGAAGGTAGCGGGTTCGATCCCCGATCGCGTCATACCAAAAACGTTAAAATATGGTACTTGTTGGTCCCTGCCTGGCGCTCGGCATTAATGGGTACAACAAGGACTGGTCGGCTCGGAGTCAGTATAATGTGTCTGAGTGGGGTATTCATGCTTCACTGCGGCATGGTATCTCAGCGGGCTAGCACTATAAAACCAGCTGAAGTCTGGGCTAGTACAAGCAGCCGCACATACACATACACACGCATGCACGCCGTCATATGAGCGAAATATTCTGAAGCACGACGTTAAACCCAATTTCACCTCACCTCAATACCGTACGTCACCCGTACTGTATGGAGAACACTTTTATGATATGGCCGTTCGTAGTTCTGTTGTATGTCCGTGTCTATGAACCAGGCCAAGTGAGTGAGTGAGTTTAGTTTTACGCCGCACTCAGTATTCCAGCTATATCGCGGCGGTCTGTAAATAATCGGACCAGACAATCCAGTGATCAACAGCATGAACATTGAGTCTATCCGAAGCCAATGCTCAATGTACATGTGTGTTATGAATGGTCCTTCTCTGTAACCCGTGAAGATCCGGGTTAGAATTGATCTTCGGCAACCCTGTTTGTAAGAGTTGACTAACGGGATCCGTGTTGCTGATTGACACATGTCATCATATTCCAGTTACTACTGCTGTTGATCACTGGATTGTCTGGTCCAGACTAAATCATTTACTGACCGCCGCCATATAGCTGGAATGTTCCTGAGTGCGGCATAAAACAACATCCAAACAAACAAACGTTCTCTGTGTTTCAGACAGACGATGTGGTTGGGTAACGTCCTGCTGGCATGCATGGTCTTTATGACGTCAGGAACATACGGGGACTGCTATGATGATTCACTCTCATTATACGTCACAGGTTGGTATTGTAACGCAAAACTTAAGATGACGCATTTTAGCAATCTCGAACATTGAAAACTGTCAAAATGGTGCCAAAAATGGTGGAAATCTCGCGATCTAGCGTTATCGTGTATTTTGGACATTGTATTCTTTTGTCAAAAGTCGGCAATATGAAAATTAATGTAGCATAATGTAAAATATACCACAATTTCGACTTTTCAAGTTAACCCGGAAAACAACAAAACCGCAAAACTTTCTCGAGTCCTCGCCATCTCACTTCCTCGTTCTTTAGCATTTGGTCTAACCTTAGGCAAGTGAGTTTGTTCATGAATTACCTCTGTTCACCTTCTAGCGCCTAACGGGCAGCTTGGGTTATCCGGGGTAATAATGCGTTAGTGCTTTGAGCACGCACAATTGCGTGGATACAGGCGCTTCACAAATAGCTATATACATACATATATTAGAGCGGTGGGGTAACCAAGTGGTTAAAGCGTTCGCTCATCACGCCGAAGACCCGGGTCCGATTCCCCACACGGGTACAATGTGTGAACCCCATTTCTGGTGTTCCCCGCCCTGATACTGCTGGAATATTGCTATAAGTGACGAAATACCTCACTCACTCAACCAACCAACCAATCAACCAACCAACCAACCAACCAACCAACAAACCAACCAACTAATCAACAACACACAAACTCACCACTCACAACTCACTCCACTCACTCACTCACTCACTCACTCACTCACTCACTCACTCACTCACTCACTCACTCACTCACTCACTCACTCACTCACTCACTCACTCACTCACTCCACTCACTCACTCACTCACTCACTCACTCACTCACTCACTCACTCACTCACTCACTCACTCACTCACTCACTCATCACTCACTCACTCAACCAACCAACCAACCAACCAACCAACCAACCAACCAACCAACCAACCAATCATTTAATAAATCAATCAATCAACCGAGACACTTTTTTTTCCAGCATTGCAGTACCACTTATCAAAGCTTTAAGATAAATGTTTGTTTAGAAAACCAATAAAGTCTATGGTAATAATGAAAGGAACCCGTTCCTCGGATCGGTGACGATGTCTGAGACTCATGAGAGTTTCAAGGACTTCAGTCATGCCCCACAACGAAGCATGATACATGCGAGTGAGTGAGTTTAGTTTTACGCCGCTTTTAGCAATATTCAAGCAATATCACAGCGGGGGAGACCAGAAATGGGCTTCAAATATTGTAGCCAAGTGGGCAATCGAACCTGGGTCTTCGGAGTGACGAGCGGACGCTTTAACCACTAGGCTACCCCACCTCCCCTTTTCAAGGCCATTACCAACATCTGGAAACGTGCTTGTCAAGCGATCTACAAGTGTGTAGTGTGTTGTATCGATCGATGTGTTTACATTTTGTTGAATACCATATCGAACAGAGTGGCTTTCTGCTTATCTAACAGTGAAATCCGTTGTCGGGTTCGATATTACATAATACTTTTTAGATTCTCCAGGCCAAAATTGGGCCACAAACCTGCAAAGAGTCTTTTCATTTCTGTAAAATTCAAAATATACATTACCTACACACATTAGCAGTGACTAGGCAACCCTGATTCCAAGGGATCCGATGCTGAGAATTCGACGCTTCACAGACGGTTATGTACTGAGCGAGTGAGTATGGTTTTACGCCGCTTTCAGCAATATTCCAGCAATATCAAGGCTGGAAACACCAGGATAGGGCTTCACGCATAGTACCAATGTGGGGAATCAAACCCGGGTCTTCGGCGTGACGAGCCAACGCTTTAACCACTGGGCTACCCTACCGCCAGAATGGAATATGATGACATATGGCTTAGTTATAGACAGAGAGGTTGATACTTTTCATACCAGTGATACATTTGTTTTATGGGAACAGTTCAACCACTAGGCTCCCCCATCGCCCCATGTTATGTACTCATGCGAGATACTCATATCGATGGACCCGTGAAGGTCCGGGTCTATTAGAATAGCCCTTCAGCAACCCATGCTTGCTATAAAAGGCGACTATGCTTGTCGTAAAAGGCGACTAACGGGATCGGTGGTCAGGCTCGCTGACTTGGTTGACACATGTCATCGGTTCCCCATAGCGCAGATCGATGCTCATGCTGTTGATCACTGGATTGTCTGGTCCAGACTCGATTATTTACAGACCGCCGCCATATAGCTGGAATATTGCTGAGTGCGGCGTAAAACTCAACTCACTCACTCACTCATATCGATGTGGGCACCAGTGGTTGTTCATACAATCACAACAATCATCACTGAAAATCAAACTGGTGGCTTAGTTATAGGGACTACACTTGCCTGCATATTCACAATTTTGTGTATTCCTACAGACTGCAACGAATGGTTGTCACATTTCAATTCAACTTTCTTTTGTTTTAATCCGAGTAAAATATCGTCGCCTGAAAACCAGAGTGTTCAAAGTCCACTTTCGACAAAATTAGAGTTAGTATGCTCAGGTTTTAGAGCATAATTTATTACTCTAGAAACATTTTACAGTGTTATCTAGCTGTGAAAGTGGTTTTTTCAAACACAAACATTGTTTTATCTCCATGTTGTTAATTTTCGAGTGTTCTAAGTTTTCAATTGACCAATGAGCAAGCACAATTTGATCACGTGACATAGATTTACCAATTTTGAAGTGATTGTCATCATGGAAATGGAACATTTAACTCTGTTCTTATTTCTGCTTTATTTAATTAAATATAGTTCTTATGAAAGTAAAACGGGTTTAAACGACAAAAATAGAACGTGGTAAAAAAGAAATAACAATCAAATATCGATATAATAAAAATTAAGCTGAGTTTTAGCTGTGTTTTCTTTTTTTTTCTTCTTTTTTTGGACATTTAGAACAATTTGGTTTTGAGAAAAATCACGATTATCCTTGGTCAAGTGTTCTATCTCCAATCATTTATCGTGAATTTCTTATTTATTTCAATAGATTGAGAATATAATTTGATATTTTCTGATACTGTTTAACATGTCACATGCATGTGCAAAGTTTGAAAGAATTCGATTGAGAATTTCAGAAGATACTATTGTCCTAAACTTCAAGATCGAATTTCTCGAAAATAGTTTTTTGTGACTTAGTACACTCTGGTTTTCAGGCGACGACCGTTATAATACTCTGAATTTGGTTTTCCAAGCATATACAATATGTTATGTTTTCTATAAAGCACGTTGGTGGTACTTGATACATGCTCATGTGTGGATTCCAGACAGTGAATTTGAATGAACACAACATAGTAATAACAAGAAATAAATGAGACCAGTGAAAAACCGGATTAGAATTGGTATTCAGAAACCCACACTTGTCGTAACAGGCGAGTAAAGGGATCGAGTTGGTTCACCCATGTCATCGTATCCCAATTGCATAGATCGATGCTCATGCTGTTGACCACTGCGTTGTCTGGTCCAGACTCGAGTATTTACAGGCCGCCTCCATATAGTTGGAATACTGCTCAGTGTGGCGTTTAACAGCCAGACCAAGCCACTAGAAACATATGACTTCATAGAAGGAAATCTAGTCAGGTCATGAAGCACCCGTTTTGTTGAAGTCGTAGCTACATGTACCAGGTTTGTTTCTATGGACGTTGAATACCAAATACCACAAACTAAAACATACCTACAGCTCTGTCATTATGTAGCAGTGCGAACGTGTTCCACAACGATGAATAAAGGTGCTTCTTTGACTCCTGCATTAAAATGAACGTTGTAAATATTTTGATCGAATATGCCAGGTTTCTTACAAATTTCAATCAGTTTGAACAACAAGTGTTTGGTTTAGTTTCTTCGACTATTTCGACACACTCAATTCAAAACATTACCAAAGAACAAACATACTTTTGTCTCTCAGCATGCGTTCATGGATCTATACCAGTACAATAAATTCCATTGCACACGAGCAAGTGGGTGAGATGTTCCAGCAATATCCGGGAAGGGTTGATTGGTTGGTTGTTTTAACGCCGCACACAGCAATAGTACTAGTCCAGCCCTATGACGGCGGTTTGTAAATAATCGAGACTGGACCAATGATCAACAGCATGAGCATCAATCTACACAACTGGGATGCAACGACATTTGTCAACCAAGTCAGCGATCCTGACCATCCGATACTTTTAGTGGCATGTCACGACAAGCATGGGTTACTGATGACCAATTTTAAACTTGATCTTCATGAGGGTAGACAAGCATGGGTTACTGATGACCAATTTTAAACTTGATCTTCATGAGGGTAGACAAGCATGGGTTACTGAAGACCAATTTTAAACTTGATCTTCATGAGGGTAGACAAGCATGGGTTACTGAAGACCAATTTTAAACTCTTCAAGATCTTCATGAGGGTAGACAAGCATGGGTTACTGGGTTACTGATGACCAATTTTTTTAAACTTGATCTTCGATCTTACTGAAGACCAATTTTAAGTTGATCTTCGTGAGGGTAGACAAGCATGGGTTACTGAAGACCAATTTTAAACTTGATCTTCATGAGGGTAGACAAGCATGGGTTACTGAAGACCAATTTTAAACTTGATCTTCATGAGGGTAGACAAGCATGGGTTACTGAAGACCAATTTTAAACTTGATCTTCATGAGGGTAGACAAGCATGGGTTACTGAAGACCAATTTTAAACTTGATCTTCATGAGGGTAGACAAGCATGGGTTACTGATGACCAATTTTAAACTTGATCTTCATGAGGGTAGACAAGCATGGGTTACTGAAGACCAATTTTAAACTTGATCTTCAAGAGGGTAGACAAGCATGGGTTACTGAAGACCAATTTAATCTGATCTTCATGAGAGGGTAGACAAGCATGGATTGCTGAAGACCAGTTCTAATCCGGATCTATCAGGGAATGGACAGCAGCAATTGGCTTCACACATCTTATCCGTGTTGGGAATCAAACCCGTGCACTGAGCTTGTCCTGAGACAACTTGAACAAATTGGCTCCAAAGTCATCCAAGTCAGACGTTTACGAACTTGGATAGATCCACCAGCATTGGTATGGAGCTGTCAAACCTACAAACAGGGCCAACTGAGATTCAAACCCACAATCACTGATTTCTGTCATGCCCAAGGGACGCAACTCCGTAAAGCTAAAGGCTAAAGACGACTGGGCTACCCGTGACCCCGCTTAGAATGAAAACTGCATATTCATGAACGAGCACTACATTAGGGTTGCGGGGTGGTGGGGTAGCCTAGTGGTTAAAGCGTTCGCTCGTCACGACGAAGACCCGGGTTCGATTCCCCACAATGTGTGAAGCCCATTTCTGGTGTCCCCCGCCGTGATATTGCTGGAATATTGCTAAAAGCGGCGTAAAACCAAACTCACACACTCACTCATTAGGGTTGCGTGCAATTGGTTTGGCGAAAAACCGAAGGAAGGCATGTGCCATGCGTGTTGACTGCTTTGGTGCACGTGTACCTAATTTGTTCCTTGTCTGATTACTCGCTCTCTGTCATTACTAGATGATGGCTACATCCGGGTTCGTTTAACGAGTCCTGACACGGTGGATGCACGCGGGACTATTCAAACCAGATGTGGACTCCGGTGTGCCTGTTTTGACAAGATGTTTCTCTGTTGCAGGTTGGTAATGGAAGCCAAATGATTACCAAAGTCCAATGCTGCCACTTCTGTATGAAAGCTCAATACTGCCACTTACGTAGGAATTTTTCAAAGAAACTTACTTCGATATTCGAAATTTCAGGATTTTGAAAGAAACTAAAAGCAAAGAGAAAATACTCAACATTTCGGGGAAATAGTTTGAAATAGCAAGAAAATATCTTTATAAAAAACACATATTGAATAATAAAAGTAAACTATTTACTTTTGAGAGAACTTTTGTTAACATATTACTTTTACAGATGGCGCCACTTGTCAAACAATTGCCGTGGTAACTTGCTATTTTTATTGCATAATTAATTTGGGACACATTTTTCAACAAAATGATACCAAATTTTGTAATTTCTTGACATTTTGATATTTTGTATCCAACCTATTGTGTGTTGCAGTGATGCGGACTGTATCACAGTGGACCACCACTGCCCTCTCATCATCTCAACTTCCCACCAGAATCTCTATTTGAAGCACCTCCAATCAGAACCGTGAGGATAATGGACCAGTCAACGAAAGTCACGCTGGATCCTCGAGTCATCCATAGACCGAATCTTCAGCCTCATCTGGTGGTTTGCAGAATCTGGACCTGATACAAGGACACAAACCTTGAAGCTGTAGGTGACCAGACCAGTGACTCTGAAATTCCAGCTTTGGTTGCCCATGCTCAACCACAAATGCAAACTGTTGAGAAATCATCTGCCCAAACTGGCGTTACTATATCACAGAAGGGCATACCTAGCAGCGGATTCAACGAACCAGATACCCACTTGGCCAGCAACACAAAGCCAATACTTTCAACGCATGTATCTCGTAGTGACCAGGTAGCGAGGAAGGGCCGCTTAAACCTTCTTGAGGTTCTTAGAAAAGACATGTTTAACGGTGTACAAGATCAAGACAAGGAACTGCGAGAGGTTACGGAAGGTCATGCTGAGGCTGGAGTAGATACAGCTTCTACCTGGAGGAGGGGAAACGTGGACAGTGACTTCTCTCAAGAGAAAGAGAAGACAACAGAGGAAATAGTGATGCATTCAGTACCCACAGAGTCACCAGCAGAGACATCACCAGCCTCGCAGTCTTTGAGAAGAAAAAGATCAGAAAACACCGACACAGAAGATGAAGTCACCCATTCACAAACAGAATCATCAGACAGTACCCCAACGCTTGAACTCAGAAGAAAGAAGCGATCAGATGAAATCATAGCTACTGAACAGCTATTGACTACAGAAGAAGTAGTTATTCCTGCCTTAATCACAGAAGCACCATATACATCTTACCATCAAATGCCTCCTTTGAGAAAGAAAAGATCAGATGAAAACATAGCTACTGAACAACTATTGACAACAGAAGAAGTAGTTATTCCTGCCTTAATCACAGAAGCACCATATACATCTTACCCTCAAATGGCTCCTTTGAGAAAGAAACGGTCAGATGAAATAATAGCTACTGAGGAATTATTGACCACAGAAGACGTCATTGTTCCCGCTTTGCCAACAGAAGCACCACACACACCGGACCATCAAATGCCTCCTCTGAGAAAGAAGTAGAATCGACAACAGGATCACTAGAAAGTCTTCGGGAGATTACTGGCACCAAAATGGCATGCAGCTGGTCAATATCAGGACAGTAAACCACAGCGACACTCCAGAAGCAATTAAGCCTGAATACAATACACTTTTGTGACTCAATTTATGCATTTGTAACACACATGTACCTTTATATTTAACTCAGGAAGTGTTTTAATCTGCTCTATGGGATTAGTTGTCAGGAACAGAACAACAAAAATATCATTGTTTTATCGGCAATTCTGATGTCGCTGAAAAATCACTCTTAAATCGTTGGAATATACGTGTTACATAGTTCATAACATCCTCGATAATCTCCAGGGAGGTAATAAAATCGTCGGGCCAAGCCGTGGATGCATCCAGGGTATAGTGGAGAGTGATCGTAACGTATACCCTGGAGATTATCGAGGATGAGTCCATAAATGTTACGGAAGCAGTAGGTAGTGGTGTTGGTGTTGATAATAGATTAATATCCAATGACTTTAGAGCGACTACTATTTAGAAATGTTCTTTGTTCCGATATTTGGATGCATTAATGTATACAGTATTAAAACGTGTTGATACATTTCATATACAATCCCAAAGGGATATGTCTGTTCTACACCTACAGCTTCTTTGTTTCTACTGCGAACTCCTTTCGTTCGTGATACAATATCTTATAGCCATCTACCTGCTCTTGCATCCTTCACTTTGAGAATAACATGTATATGTGATTGGTTCTGTTCAGGAGACATGGTATTTACATGGCACAGATCTTTTCAAAATCATCATGATAATTCTTTTCTCTGCACTAACTTGGTCACCTAAAACTGGGTGGTCTGTTGAAATTATTGTACCTTTAAACATGCGTGCGCGTGTGTGATTGAGATACTGCCCCAGTTCAAATGAATACCCCTCGTCTCGTTCGAAATTAGTGTACTTTTACGGCGCCTTACATGCGTGCGCGTGTGCGTGTGCGTGGTTGTATTGTGTTGGTCATTAAGATACCATGCCCGAGTTCATATGAATACCCCCCACCTCGCCACTCCTACCCTCGCAGCGTGTTTTATTTTGTACAATAAAGCCGATCATTTAATTCCTTAAGTTGGTCGCTTTTTATCTTCTCTCCACTTGGAAAAATGCACAGAAGTCAGGTAAAGACGGGTCCTGTACCACTACGAATTAGTGCAATTTATGCCATCAAATTTGATTTGTTGAATTCTATGTTAATTTAACAGGCGAGGTCAACATTTTGTAAAATAAAATTATTATGGATAGACAACTTCTCTACTGCAATAGATGCGACGTTTCGGTGTAGATGCTAACACCGTTATCATTCAAGTGAGAACGGTGTGACATGTAGCATCTGAACCGAAATGTCGCATCTATTGCAATACAGAAGTTGTCTATCCATACACATTGTTCCTATTCCTCATACCAGGTTATTAAAGAAACCATTCCTTCTTTAGTCACCATGTAGCCTATGTGTTGAACTTGGGGTAACTCAAAGTACTCATGTAGATCCCTACAACCTTGACACGACGGGTTTTGACTGTAAATATTTAACACGTTGTTATACATATTATACGAAGAAACTGGTCGATCACGAGGTAAATAAAATACTGTAAGCTTTGCCATTGGTCACAAACAATGTCAGGCACTCTACCTTAACAACTTGATACCAAAAATAATTGCCAAATGCAGTGAAACGCGGCCAAACTTCACAAAAGTCCACATCATTTACAAAACCCTACATATCCTTTGCCTATCCAATATCTGACGATGGCAAACTATCATTTCTCATCATTGTTTGAACATGCAGGTAGTATACGAATTTCCTACCAATCGCTTCAATATATGAAAACGTGGAATATTCCGCTGAAGATCACTAACTTCTGTGTGAAATCCAACTATAATACCGTATGTTTTCAGATTAAACTATGCACGGAAAATCACATGATATTGTTAAAATATATACCCCGAAACCATAAAATAACTATTTGCTTGGGAGAATCCCTAATAAGCAAAGATACAGTCGAACCTGTTCAAACCAAATCAGTCATGAGTCCCACTACCTCTTTGTAAAAACCAAAAGTTAAAATAAAAGTAATTATACAGACTCGTGAAAATTGTTTGCCTTCAATCTGAATGTGTATAACACATCAATCCTTTTCCAATAAAACAAATGCGTCACTAGTATGAAAAGTGTCAAGCTCTCTGTCTATAATTATGTCATATGTCATCATATTCATCGTGCTCATGATGTTAATCACTGGATTGTCTGGTCCGGACTTGATTATTTACAGACCGCCACCATATATATTTAGCTAGAATATTGCTGAGTGCGGCGTTAAACAACAAACAAACAAACCGTTGTTTCAACTTTAGAAGAGATGATATTTTTTAAATTACTACAAACTAGATGCTTGATTGGCATTTTAGAAGATGCTATTTGATTAACATGGAGATTTTTCTGGGTTACATCTTCTTTTTATTCTATTTATTTATTTATACTACAAACTGGAGACGATGGCGCATGTGATAGTCTCTGTTTTGATGTTAATACGTTTAATTATTTCATTTACTTACTTACAGACCGTCGAAACAAATATGTATTAATATAGAGAAACATTGTTGTGTCGAAAAAAGGGACCTACTTACATACTTCTAGTTATCCGAAGTTCGACACAAGCCAAACATGATGAATAGAATCGCCTATGGCGGTGCCAACGTTCACTTAGAGACAACCATAGATTTGACATAATGGTGTTTGACTGTATTGTTTAATATTATAACAGGGGCGGTGGGATAGCCTAATGGTTAAAGCGTTCGAACGTCATACCGAAGACCCAGGTTCGATTCCCACATGGGTAAAATGTGTGAAGCTCATTTCTTGGGTCCCCCGCCGTGATATTGCTGGAATATTGCTTAAAGCGGCGTAAAACCAAACTCACTCACTAATATTATAACAGGTGTGTTACGACATTTTTGATAGAAACGGTCATAAAATACATCTTGCCAGGAAATATAAGCCTTGCATTATACCTCAGCGCTGTGGTCTAATAGTTTCTCACAGCTGAACAGGTTTACGGATCGACACTCATCATCCAGGAGAAAGTTTCAGTGCTCGTCTTCCATATTAAAACGTTTGAAACACCATGCCGGAACTTCATGACCTTCTCATCGGGTTTTATTTTGTTTTTTAATGCCACCCTCATCCATATATATTCAAGTCTGGACCAGGGATCAGCTGATCAAGGTCATGAGTATCGATCTATGCAGATGACATGTGTCAACAAAGTCAACCACCCGACCCGGTCTTACTGAAGGCCAATTCTTCGTGGTGCTTTAAAAATAGTAAACGTCATCATTGGTGTTGAAAATTCCTGGGGAAAAAGTAAAACGTCATCATGGATGTTAAAATACTTAACATCCTCAGAGGAAAAAAACAAGTAACGTCGGAAAATCGCCGAAAATATTCAGATGACACCTTTCAACGGCTTTTACTACTTGCGGTGGCCATAACGGGTCGTTCGTAATTTATGGGGTGGGGTGTGTGATGATTTTAGGGAGGGGGGGCACCCATTTTGTTCCAGGGAGGTAGCGGGGTCATCAATTTGTATACATGAACTGAACTGGGGAGGGGGGCACTTTGTACTTAAATTTTAGGCTCGGTCATTCACATTGCACATTCTTCTCCATCACAAATCCCCTAGCTATAAATTATGAACGGTCCCTAATGAGGTTTTAGGTTTCAACAGTAAAAACTTATGATAGGTTGTTTCCAGTTTCAACTGGATTCGGTAAATACAAATTGGAAAGGCAGAACTAGCGGATCAAGTGATCATCACATGAGACAGAGTATACATAATGGGTCACCTGTTATAGTAAGTAGATATAGTTGTAAATAAAGAGGTAGATCACATTGTTGTTTTATCGATTTTTGCTCAAACCTTTCCTACTCTCACGTTCGATATCCTCCTTAATTCGTTGCAACAACATAATAATGAATCATGTGAACAATTTAGCGAGGTTTCTGTGTAGAACATGCTTTGGCAGAGGAGGAGTGAGTGAGTGAGTTAAGATTTTAAGTCACATCGGCAATATTTCAGCCTTATCGTGACTAAAGCAAGTTATAAATATATCGACAATTTAACTGAAATTCTAAGGACAGTAAAATAACTAGATTATCACAGATATAGATATAAAACTAGTAACAAAAATCTAAAACATTTGAACTATACAAGACGATACAATATAAAAAACAGGCTATTGATCGCCAACAACTGAAGGTAGATCACCATACTAGGGACCATGGGGACTTACAGTACATTTGCTTCCTGCATGGACCCTAGCTGGATTTACACCATCCCTTCAGCCATTGGCGACAGAAGAGAAACCTAGCCATAAATTAAAAGTACACATATTCTACGATTAAAAACCTGGTGGCAGAGGAGGAACTTCAAACAGCCTCTCAAGAAACTTTTCATTTACTGTGGGCGGCCGTCAAGGATACATTTTATGTCCCCTCCCTTTTACCTGTATTAGCAATAACTGATGTGTTCTGCAATTGAAGACGAAACAGGAATAGATCAAACAGACAATGACATTTAGAAAGTTGTCATATGTCTAGACTACCAGCTGTCAAACTTTCTCTTTGTGAAAACCTCTTTGGCTGATTGGGTGACACTCCTGATTTTATGTGCTGGCGTTTGGATGTGTCAATTTGAGAATGTCGGGTCAATTAAGTACTGGGTTTGAAGAAAGTATAATAAGCACTATCATACACGCAAAACATTTATCACATATATCTGTGACGACCCGTGAAGACCCGTGTTAGAATTTGTCTTCAAACCCATGCTTGTGGTAAGACAAATGTTGTTTGTCGTACCATACTTCCCCAATCCTCAGGATGCTTGGAAATCTCATTTTACATAATTATAGAATAGGCTCAGATAAACATTATGAAATATTTCTCATAGTGTCAGAAGTACTGTCAGTAATCAGATTGGGATGTATCAAACTTTAAGGCACCAAGAAGTCTGACAATTTGGTACTTGGGGTGCAAGCGTGATATTTTGTGAGCGATGTCCGCATATTTGCCATGTTATTCCTGAATCTTGTCAGTCACGTTACTGTCAAAAAGGACAGAGAATTCAATAATATAAAAGATTTCAATTAAAAATGATCAAGTCGGGCTTGTGTGCTTGGATGCGTCAGCGGCTGTACACTGATATATTCCAAGAATTTGATAATTGTCGTTTTCCATGACGCCCTCCACATGGTCTTGGTCCTCCATGGTCGGACCGTTGAGTCACATGCATGGCGAAGACGGTAATAAAAAGATCAGACGCCATTGTACTGTGCCCAACGCTGGGCATCAGCTGGTGTTGAACAGCCTCATTACATTCATTATATAAGCGACATTTTATATTTACATTTTGATGTAATATCTCACATTGACATTGACTGATCCTCAGCAGAACACATAATGTCTTCTGTTTCACTGTTCAGGCCAAACGAAGGATTCAGCAGGGTTGCTCTTCTCCGCAACACACTGCCCGTAATTATCGATTTCAGTTTATTCTGGGAAATACATTTTCCTGCGTTTTCTCTTAAACTTAAGTAAATACTCAGACTGAAGTTTGTTTCCAGAAATCGGGGCCTGTATTTTGTTTGCTGTAAGTGATGACTGAAATCGGGTGGCCACAATGTGTGATGATGTCTATTGTAGCACTATTGATAACTTGCTGGCCCAGTTTCTATTTTTCTCAATCTACCGTAAGATCACTGGAATAATGCGAGCTCCAGTAAAGCATTCAGTCAATCACTAGGAAAATGTACAGTTTTTGTCACCTTGGTATAAATCAAAAGACTAGTTTTTTATGGAAATATGAATGTAAATCAACATCTCTTGATGTAACCTACTCGATGAGAAACAAAACATGGAGTTATTCCTTTTTACCCTAAATTCTCAAACTGCTTCTGGCACCTAATGACTCGTTAACCTTGACCAAAGTTTTAAATAGTTATTGTCATGGTAACCAGCGCATCTCTTCAGAAAGGCATTTTCATTTAGAACACATTCAGATCACCGTGACATTCTTTCAACATAAATCGCTACAGATGTTTATGAGGGAGAAAATGTTATCCTTGAAGCAATCGCTCATTATTTTTCAGCGTCGTATCCGTCGGCAAGACGACCGTGACCTTGAATTCCTGGGTCAACCCTTACGATTACCTTATAAGGCAGTATAGCGTACTATGGATCACAGGTATGTTTGGCACAGGGTCGTTGTGGGTTATGATACGTGGCGCCACTGTACAGATTATGGTAATGAATGAAGTATGACATATTGATGGTGTCCCTCGCTCGGACAGTAACATCTCGACCCGTCCCCGGCATGCAAGGGGATAACCTTGAGATGACTGCTCTACATTAACGGTGTGGTGTCAGTAGGTAATGTCACTCAAATCTCGGAAACACTGGACAACAGGTGACCGGAATGCTCGAGTCATTAAAAGTACAGATGCTCCATGAACCCACGTTCATGTCCACGTGTGCTCTCAGGTGTAATAAATCCTTTCGTTATTCGTAAAATAATGTACCAGTGTATGAGTGACCAGTGTTGTAATACCACATACAAACTGACCAACATGCCTGTTTCTCTGTCTTTGTTTGTCGATGTTTTAGCAATATTCCAGCTATCTGACGGTGGTCTGTGAATAATCGCATATGGCCCACACATTCGAGTGATTAATATCATGAGTCAGCGAGCCTGATCCCATTAGCTGCCCCGTGCAACCAGGATGTGTTCAAAGACCAATTCTTCGCCGGCGTATACGGATAGAATAACGTCATAGTTTTAATGTGACGTCACTTGCTTATTGCGTAACAATTGACCCGTTGGCGTTGTACATAAAATAAGCAAGAACATTTTGCTTTATGGGAAAGATTGACACAGGGTAGTATTTTACCTGTAAGTCCCTATCGCGGTTACACCTTTTGGTGAATGTTGATTGGTTGTTCCAGACAATATAACAGCCAATCAACGCGTAGGTATAAGGGCGTTTCCTTTAAGAGAATGTGTCATTTTAGCGTTTACTGGATCAAATACTGATATGGGAAATAAAAAACAATAACCAACTCGTGATGGGGATTAACAGATTATCTTTCCCTCGTTATATTAAGTATGTAATCAATATAACTCGCTAAAGATAATCTGCCCCATTGAGGTGAGATTATTGAAGTATGAGGTCAAACTATAAACGTCGGAGCTTGATTTCATTTTCAACATTTCAAAAGGGTCATTTACTTTCTCACCTCAGCCTTCATTGAATTAATTTATTTTTACAACAAATTGTCCAACCTCAGACTACGTTCCACAAGCTTTTGCAAAAATGAATTATTGTAAAATAATTGACAACAATTCTGTCAAGTTCCATGAACGTTTATTGATAAATAGCCATTCAGATTCTGTCCCGTGTCTGGTATTGAAACACCCTTTGACTTTGTAATCGATCATATAACGTGACTCAAACCTTTAGCTGTGTTTAATAATGTATATCCGATTAGCCTAATCCCCAGTATACGGCGTATATTAGAAGATAATCAGGGCCCCGTTCCACTAAGCAATCGTAACGCTAAGATGATCATAACTCCCAATACTTTAACATAGACTTACGACAGTCGTAGCGCTACGATCGCTTTGAGGACCGGGGCCCTGAACCCTACACCGGTTCCGTATCCATCACACGACAGTGTGTTAGTCAACACTTACTCCATTATCTGATGTACCACAGATTACACATGTCAGTTAAATTGATCGTGATGGCAGAAAAGGATTATCTGCACTGCATAAAGGATTACAACAAGGAAGATCATTAAGGTAAAATTGAATGATGATGTTTCAGATCGTTAATAATCAGTTAAAATACTCATCAACTCAAGCACTTTTTACGACATGGTTTTCAATGACCGTATTATAATAGATTGATTAACATAACAAACTCTATCGCATATATTACCAAAGTTAATTGTTCACATTGAAAAAATAACGAAATTTATTATAAATGTGGAATTTGTAGCTAAACTGCGTATATTTAAGGCATGTCTACACACTTTTTCATGAAGGAATATTTATATTGCACTTCCTGTTGAATGATTGGTAACAGTAATCGTGTCAATCAACCTGTCCATGAACGTCAAATCATATTGAACGCGTGTCCAACAACGTTAAAGCATATTGCACACGTGTCCATTAATGTCAAACCATACTGAACACGTGTCCATTAATGTCAAACCATATGAACACGTGTCCGTTAACGTCAAGGCATATTACACACGTGTCCATCAAACGTCAAAGGATATTGCACATGTGTCCGTTAACGTTAAGACACTTTGCACACGTGTCCACAGTTGCCACATAGCAGACATTTAAACAGGGTCATCGCTTAGATCCTTTCAATCCGATTCAACATATTTAATACCAATCCAATCAAAACGAATTTCAAACACACAGACATACACATGCACATACCCACAGACACACACCCATGCACGCACGGACACAGTCCATCTCTCTCTCCCTCTATCTCTCTCGCTCGCTCTCTCGCTCTCACACGCATGCGCACTAGCACACGCACACACCCACTTAGTCATTTTACCAAGTAAAATCACAATGTTACATTTCAAAGATACCATAGCAAACCAACATGCAGACTATTCCCTCTTCGCTGCATTCGGTGCCCCAGATCATAAGAATATTCCCCAAGACATACTACTGATTTATAAAAACGTCCCGAAAGTAAAATTTTTTGTTTCTTAAAATGGTGACATACGGCCAGAGAGAACACACACAACCTGAATACATTGTTTCCTTGATCATTCGTGTCTGTTAGTCTTAAGTTTGACCATTCTTGACACCTAGTTGAAGTCGTGTGACTTATCACTCAGTGGACGCCTTGGAATGCTGCTACAACCTATATATACCTCAAGGCTTCCTCTGTGACAGGACCTGTACTTGATGCCACAAGATAAATATCCTCATGCTCCGAGATACCTGTGTTGTCCAACTCTATTTAGGACAATATAGGCAGGAATGTACCTTTATCGTTCACAAATGTCATCCCCGACCGCGTCAGACCAAAAGACGTTAAAATATGGTACTTGTTGGTCCCTGCCTGGCGTTCGGCATTAATGGGTACAACAAGGACTGGTCGGCTCGGAGTCAGTATAATGTGTCTGAGTGGGGTATTCATGCTTCACTGCGGCGTGGTATCTCAGTGGGCTAGCACTATAAAACCAGCTTACGTCTGGGCTAGTACAAGCAGCCGCACATACACATACACACGCATGCACGTCGTCATATGAGCGAAATATTCTCAAGCACGACGTTAAACCCAATTTCACCTCACCTCACAAATGTCACCAATAGCAACCATTTGGCACAATGGTTACACAACCTGAACAGATGAGTGCATTGTACTGCTATGCAAATCAGAATCCGTCGTTAAACAAGCAGTTTCAGTGTCTTCAGTGCAGACTCAATCAGCTGGCTGTGATTGGATAATTTTGTTTAAGATTTATGTGGGTTTTTTTTATTCATTCAGTAATTTAAGCTGACAGTGTGTTTCAATATTTAGTGCTGCCTTTTTAACATGATGACTTATGTTGAATGTGGCCAGAGTTATTTTCAAACGGGTTGCATTTTGTGCAGGACTGACAGTTCTGTTTAGGTCCCTTTACTCGGAGAAGGAGGTGGCTGAGTTAGTCATTCTTCATATTTACTGCTGCTTAAGGGAAGACAGTGCACACGTAACAGGTCCTAAGGGCTAAGTTGAAGGGGTTTTTAAAAAAAGGAATATATCGTTACTATAGAAGTCAAGTCAGTGGGAAAATATTTGGCTTTGTACAACCTATACTGGACACCTTCCGCCATTTTGGTAAGGGATTTGCACGAGCCCCTACTTTGTTAACGGTATCCATGTTTTTCAGACGCCATTATCTGCCGCCTGGCTAAAATGACATGGGGATTGCCCCAAACACAAAAGATTGAATTAAATATCTTCAAAGTAAATTTAATTTTAATTACAAAAGTTAATACAGAATAGGTTACTTCTATATTTATTTCGACGTTAAATCAATCATTTGCAGTTACAGAAATGGAAGAGGAATCACCCATCTACTCATTTTCAGCTTTATCGCCCTATGTTCGTGCTAACACTTTCCCAACAGCTATAACTTACGGTTCATTTTGAAAACCAAAATAAACTGATAGATTAAATGTATTTTGTTCATGGTGTGTGAGTGCATCATCTCAACGCTGCTTTCATTAGCAAACAAACAAACGTTTACACCAAACTCTCTTTGGTCCAACACTTCCTATAATGCAAAAGATCTAACCAAAGCAAGTCTAGTTTTTCTAGAATCTCACACATCGCTGGGGCTCCCATCTTTTCAATGAAAACGGATTTATTTGGTTCTACCAAAATTAAATATTTTCAGAAACAAAGTGTTAGACAACAGGTTACCTTAAGAATGTGAAGAAATGCTCATGTGGTTATTAATAGATAATTACGAGAACAGTGCCTGCGTCAGGCGAGCATTTCCTCTTGGAGTCTACGACCTGCCTATGACATTAACGAGATTAGGTATCAAGCCTTTTCAGCTTGAAATCTGTTTCCCCTTGGACTACCGGGCGTGTGGATGACTACAGATTTGAAGAGAGATTCGTGGGCATTTTATGTCCGCAGGCTTGACAGATATGTTTTTATATGCAAATGAAAACATATCAATGAGTGCATAATTCCAATAGACAACAGAAATACCTGTCTTGATGGCCAGCAAGTTCGTCACTGTGCTGTCCGTGTGGTTGCAAGGCAACTGTGTGTGATGCTGGCTCACTTGTACGAGCATAATTCGTCATGATTATTTAACGGATCGATCTATGTTCGTATCATGTTCTTATTCAACACTTTTCTGAGCGGGGCGGTAGGGTAGCCTAGTGGTTAAAGCGTTCGGTCGTCACGCCGAAGACCTGGGTTCGATTCCCCACATGGGTACAAGGTTTGAAGCCTATTTATGTTGTCGCCCCTCGTGATATTGCTGGAATATTGCTAAAAGCGGCGTAAATCTTAACTCACTCACTAACTCACTTTCTCTGAGCGGAATAATGCCAGTCCCCACGTAACTATGAGTAATGTTCGATAACTTGATACGAACATAAGTCGTCATTATAATTCAACGGATCATTGTATGTATGTATTTTAATATTTATTCAACACAAACTCTCAGCGGAAATAAGGCATGTCGCCACACAACTGTGCGTGACGTTCGTTCATCATGCCGTCAGTTTAATCTAACGTCGTTCTATCTTTGTATTCTTATTTTATTCCTCACATTCTCAGGATGAAATCTGGATAAAGGTTCCACTACACTCAATCACAACCACATGCTCTCTGAGCGAGCACTGTGTGTAAACAACAGAGACGGAGACATGTGACAGCTGTAATATTATGACATGTTTATGTTTTTAAAAGCACATCCATCCAATAATTAAAACTGACCACAATTTTAAGTATTTAGTGCTGTCATTTTATCACCATGACTTATGGTAATATGTGTACAGATATTTTCAAAGTAGGTGACATTTGGTGCGGGACTGGAGTTAATGTGTTCAGCTTCCTGTGCGGAAAATCTGTGGGCTAAGTTAGCCGGAATTTGTGTTTTTATTGTATTTTATAGGCCAGACTGTACCTATGTGTACATGGAATGTCTGTTGACAGCCTGGATGATTTTAAAAAAAATACAACATTACTATTATAAAATTCTATGGGAAAACATTTGGTGTTGTGTTAACTAAACGTCAGTTTATGCGTCATAATACTAACACTGTTGTCACCGAATGCGTGTTCGTTGACTGTACGGGATTTATGGGCAGTTCTATGCCTGCGGGCTTGACAGATATGTTTTATATTACAAAACAACATATCCATATATGCAAACATAAATACCTGCCTTGTTGGCCAGCATGTCCGTACTGTACTGTCTGTGGAGGCAAGGAAAATGTGTTTGATGTTGGTTCACTTGTATGAGCAGTATTCATCATTATACTCTAACGCATCGTTTAATATTTGTATTCCTTCATTAGTTTACTCTATTCTCTGAGCGGCAATAACGTTCGTTAACTTAGAACAATTATACCATCATTTTAATCTAACGGCGTTCTATTTTTGTGTTTTAATCTATTCATGACATCCTGTGAGAAGGCATACCGCTAGGTGTCAGTATGTTCGTCACGGTGCAACCAATCAAGTCACGCAGCAACTGTGCGTAAAGCTAGCTTTCCATGTGTACGTTTTGCCTGCGTAAATGCGTAGTGCGTATTACGTGTGCGTAGTGTCCAATTCCACGAGTGTCTGTATAACGGCAATGTGATGCGATAAATCAAGTCTCTCTTACCCTGGAGATCGTACTGATCACAACTGCTGATGAACGTATATTCAACTCAACATCATTTGAAGAGATATATTCTAAACACCAGTCCTTTCTCGGTTATCGTTTTCCTCAAGGTTCCTTGTAATTGCGTTCCAAATATTGCTTATCTTCCAACATCCTTGTGGCCCTTCCTGTATGCATCGTTGATGTCTGGATTGCATCTAACGAGTTCAATTAACGGGAATTAATTGTATCGAATTCTTTGGCATTTTGCAACTTGTGTGTGCAGTGGAAACCACGTGACACTGGGAAAACCCCTCGGGAATCCCTACTTCCGGCCTCCGTATAGCTGCCTGATGCGTATTCGGGCACTGTTTGAGCGTAAGCAAAATCACGCGCTACGCAGTACGTATCACGCGCATGCATGGAAACGGCTATTACTATTTGAGTATAAAGTGTTGTTTACGCACTACTCACTACATCATTTCTACTACGCGCATGTGGAAACCCGGCTTTAAATAACGTAGTCTGATCGTACCATCATCTTAATGTACTTGGGTTTTGTATTGTACTATTTATTCATCACATTCTCGGGGTGAAATCTGGCCAAACGTCAACATATAGACGTCATGGTATTAACACTGTTGTGGGAGGTTGTAGATTGGTAACGTAATGACACAACGTTGTGGGGGGTTGTAGATTGGTAACGTCATGACACAACGTTGTGGGAAGGTTGTAGATTGGTAACGTCATGCCACAACGTTGTGGGAAGGTTGTAGATTGGTAACGACATGACACAACGTTGTGGGAAGGTTGTAGATTGGTAACGTCATGCCACAATGTTGTGGGAAGGTTGTAGATTGGTAACGTCATGACACAACGTTGTGGGAAGGTTGTAGATTGGTAACGTCATGACACAACGTTGTGGGAAGGTTGTAGATTGGTAACGTCATGACACAACGTTGTGGGAAGGTTTTACATTGGTAAAGTCATGACACAACGTTGTGGGAAGGTTGTAGATTGGTAACGTCATGCCACAACGTTGTGGGAAGGTTATAGATTGGTAACGTCATGAAACAACGTTGTGGGAAGGTTGTAGATTGGTAAAGTAAAGCTGTGGGAAGGTTGTAGATTGCCACAATGTTGTGGAAGGTTGTAGATTGGTAACGTCATGACACAACGTTGTGGGAAGGTTGTAGATTGGTAACGTCATGCCACACAACGTTGTGGAAGGTTGTAGATTGGTAACGTCATGACACAACATTGTGGGAAGGCTGTAGATAGGTAACGTCATGCCACAACATTGTGGGAAGGTTGTAGATTGGTAACGTCATGACACAACGTTGTGGGAAGGTTGTAGATTGGTAACGTCATGCCACAACGTTGTGGGAAGGTTGTAGATTGGTAACGTCATGACACAACGTTGTGGGAAGGTTGTAGATTGGTAACGACATGACACAACGTTGTGGGAAGGTTGTAGATTGGTAACGTCATGGCAAAACGTTGTGGGGAGGTTGTAGATTGGTAACGTCATGACACAACGTTGTGGGAACGTTGTAGATTGGTAACGTCATGAAGCAAAGTTGTGGGAAGGTTGTAGATTGGTAACGTCATGACGCAGCGTTGTCGGAAGGTTGTAGATCGGTGACGTCATGACACAACGTTGTGGGAAGGTTGTAGATTGGTAACGTCACGACGCAAAGTTATGGGAAGGTTGTAGATTTGTGACGTCATGACACAACGATGTGGCAAGGTTGTAGATTGGTAACGTCATAACACAACGATGTGGCAAGGTTGTAGATTGGTAACGTCATGACACAACGATGTGGCAAGGTTGTAGATTGGTAACGTCATGACACAACATTGTCATAACGTTAGTATTGCGTCATTTTATAACGTTATGTCACAACGTAATAACAACGTTGTAAATTTACGTTGAGGAAACGTTATGCTTTGGGATCCTCACAACGTTATAACAACGGTCCTGATAACTTGGTGTCACGATGGCGTTTTCTGTAAAACGTTTCACTGTGAGATTCTTGCTTCACTATTCAGCTACAGCTTCAGAAAACGCACGACCAAAACAACATGCACATTTTTGAATAAACATTGGAGTGAATTTCTATTTCATATGCACTGTTCACTATTATTCATTTTTTAACGTCAAATAGAACGTTAAGGCAACGTAAATGACGCAACAGTTGAACACATTCAGACCATGAACACACCAGTTAGGCTGGTATATGTTCAGAAAAGTACGGCACAGCTGTAGCACTGAACATAAACCGCCATTAGGACAGGTGAGAATACACAGGTGTAATTCACACATATCAGCACAGGCATATCAGTGAACATATACCGCGAGTTCGGCGAACAGGTGAGAAGATCAGGTGAGAATACAGCTGAACATGCACAGCCATGACCTGAACAGTACGGCAGGTGAAGGATCTGGATATATACTGTCATAAACCGTCAGCTGGACGATCCAGTGTAGAGTTGGACAGAGTTCATGAATACATACACCCAATACTTATGCGTTTCGTTTTTCGCTATTAAGATCATAATATTGTTGCATAAATGTGATGTTACCTAAATCATTAAGGTTGAAGATTGTATCTTGTATATTTAATGCATTGAGGTACCAAATGTTAGACCTTAAAGCAGCCTAGTGGTTAAAGTGTTCGCTCGTCACGCCGAAGCCCGGGTTCGATTCTCACAGGTACAGTGTGTGACGCCCATATATGACGTTCCCTGTCGTGATGTTCCTAAACTGATGGCTAAAAGTGGATTACAACCACAAAATCCGCGTACATGCCGGTTAAGAGCAAAACGTTCCTGACACTTCATGGAATAATTACAAGGTGATTTTATTCACTCAACCTTTACACACTATAAATCACTCAAGTGTCATTTCAAACACCACTTTTAACTATTTTATCTACTTAAAATTCCTCTTTTAGACACACGTACGTCATGCCACATTGAGATTATGAATGACAGGCTGCGTCCGACCGACATATGTCAGAAGTGTGGCAGTCGTAGACACCAAGCAGAAACGGGTGGTAATTTCATTTAGAAGTATTACCTCTTGCCTCGGGAAGGTAATGAAATGCATTTCTTTGTACATAAAATGGCAATGCTTGCTGAAGGTAGAAGTTAGATAATGTACAAAATTTGAAGAATATTAACCATAATTCCTTCTTTTGCTTTGTTTCTCAAACGTGTTTATTGCTGTACACCGTTGTAAGGTTCACCTGCAGCGTCGTGCAGAGGGAGTTTGACAGGAGGAAGACTGACTGACTGAGTTTGGTTTTACGCCGCTTTTAGCAATATTCCAGCAACATCAAGGCGGGGGACACCAGAAATGGGCTTCACACATTGTACCCATGTGGGGATTCGAGCCCGGGTCTTCGGCGTGACGAGCAAACACTTTAACCAATAAGCTATCCTATCTGGTCAGTTGATGGAAAACAGAATCTATATGACTTATAATAGCCAATGGTAGCACTACGAAAGGCTCATGAAATTCCAGCCAAAGTCAGCAGAAGGGAAACTGGACTTCTAGAGTAATTTAACGCCACTGCCTTGATAAAACAGAGCTATGATATTTTTAAACTACAAAAAAGAATGATGTTGTTGCCATAGCAACAGTTTCTGTGTTTTAGGAGAGGTCTGTGAGAACTTGTGCTAAATCCTCTTCCTTGTAAATAAAATATGCCGGTATCAAATTCTGTGTGTATATATCATGACATACATACCCTGATTGAAGAGGTGGCCGTCCATTCCTCTGAAATTTAATAAACTAACTGCATGAATCCCAATTGCCAGACAATTCAATTCTTCGTGGATGTAACTTTACTAGCAGAACTGTACAGTAAATAAAACTTAGAGTTTGTCCAAAATAAAGATTGACACAAGAATTGAAATTCAATTAAAGATCGCTCTTGTAAGGGTAGATAACTCTCAACAGATTTTATGCGACCCACTACGTACCTGGGCCCTGTTTCACAAAGCGGTCTTAGCGCTACGACTGTCTTAACTCTATGTTAAAGTATAGGAGTTACGGTAGCTATGATCGCTTTGTGAAACACGGCCCTGCAGTGTGGCCACTAAATCTTCTGACAAATTCTTCTTCAGAAAGTCTTCTACTAAACCACAAGAAGACAGTCAGCTAGCTTAGTATGTCACTTAACCTCGCTCAGGTTTTAATACTCTCCAACAGAACAAAGGAAGTAAATCCACTAAATCCCGATGCAGGTGTTCTGAACAGGCTCAAGGAAGTGGTGAAAACGACCTGTTAACATGGAATGATTGTCAATTGTTTCTAGGAAGCACAGTAAAGTTGTAAATTCAGTTGTATGCGTCAAGATACAGATACAGACTACTCTTATTTTGTTAAAATGTTTCACCCGTGGGTTGGAATTGGTCATCAGAAACCTATGCTTGTAGTAAGCTGCGACCAGGTAGAAGAGACGGTGTGTGATCAATACTTGTCGTAACGTTGACTGTTTAAATGTTTGTGTGTTGTTGTTTAACGAAGCGCTCAGACATGTTGCATCTATATGGGGACGCTCTGTAAATAACATAACAGCATCCTACAGAACACTAACAAACATAACACCACCCGCCAGAACATTGACAAACATAACACACATCCGCCAACACCAAAATATAACAAACCACCAGAACACTGACAAACATAACACCACCCGCCAGAACGCCATACACACCACCACCCGCCAAACACTGACAAACATAACACCACCCGCCAGAAAACACAAACATAACACCATGCGCCAAACACATAACACCACCCGCCAGAACACTGACAAACATAACACCACCCGCCAGAACATTGACAAACATAACACCACCCGCCAGAACACTGACAAACATAACACCACCCGCCAGAACACTGACAAACATAACACCACCCGCCAGAACACTGACAAACATAACACCACCCGCCAGAACACTGACAAACATAACACCACCCGCCAGAACACTAACGGTTAGAACATGTCCAGACAGAACTAACAACGGACAGATCCCTGCCATGCGGACTGGACAACAGAACCCTCCCAGACACTGAATGGCAGACACAGAATACAAGAGTCTCCCTGACAGCATGCACAAGCCAAGCCGACATAAACAAGACAGTGTTGGATTACGGTAAAATTATGTCCCTAAAAAAGCAGCCTAGAAAACCACAATGAGCTAATATATCATTTGTCAACCGACTTCCTGTTCATGGCGAAGATTTGAGAGACAGCGACTGTCCAGAGTTGACGCATATAGGCCTGTGGTTTCAGCAATGTAAAAGGTTGGTACTTTCAAGAACAGCGGGCGATGGGTTTTAGACAAAAAATACATCCGTTGTAATCTGTGCTTCTGAGGGCATAGGCACCTTTGTAAAGTCGATTGGTGAACTGTATTGAGACAGTATTGCCGATCTATCGCTATAATATTGATAAGTACAAGCAAACAAACGAACAAACATCAACTGCTTGATAAGGCGTCAGGATCTACACCGAAACGTCTCATCTATTGCAATTAAGAAGCTGTCATATTTTGGGTTCATACTTTAATTCTCATCTGCACCACAGTACAATACAGTTCACTTCTTCCTCTTCTTCTTCTTCTTCTTTAAGTGGCATTTTTTGCTATGAGTGCGACGTTTCGGTGTAAGTACTAACACCGTTATCAAGAAAGTAAATACCTACACCGAAACGTCGCACTCGTTGCAATAAAGAAGTTGACTATCCATAGAATTTGGTTTTCCTTCACCTTTACAACTTCTAAAATGCCTCTCAAAGATGTTAAGCATGAGTTGCTGAAGACCAATTCTAACCCGGAAGTTCACGGGTGTTCACCTTTCTGAGAACACCTGGTGTCAGCACAGCAATTACATTCAAATTTTACGTCTTTGAGGCATTCAAACTGATTTAAGTACCTTGGATACATTGACACGAATCAACCAAGATAGCTAATCTGACCACATAGTCCCGTTAGTCTTTCGGCAAGAATAGTAGCCCCTCACAAGCAATGGTTGCCGAAGGCCAATTGTAACCCGGATCTTCACAAGGAGTGTGCACAGTCCATACACTATCGTAGCAACCATTGATACGTGAAAGTGAGTGAGAGTATGAAAAAGGATTCACACATTGTACCCATGTGGGAAATCGAATCCGGGTCTTCGAAGCTAGCCCTAACAAAAGTCCTCTGGTATTTACAAAGTTTGTAATTGGGGACAAGATTAGGCTGTGTTGTAAAATTGGTTAAACAGGTAGGTCTTTAAAGTCCTTTTGAAAGTGCAGAGATTTTTAAAACATTTCACGTCAACAGGCAGTTCATTCCATAATGTTGCTGCATTGAAGGAAAAGGATCTTTTCCCAAACCATGTAAGCTTTGTGTTTTGGCACACATAAGAGACACAGATCTGCAGATCGAAGTTGTCGTGGTGGTTCATAGTGTTTGGTGAGTTCTGACAGATAGCCAGGAACAGAATGGTGATGGCATTGATAAGGACAATATCTTGTACTCAATTCTGGCTTGAACAGGAAGCCAGTGAAGCTGAATCAGAGTTATAGTTGGGGATGGGATGATTAATATTTCTTGCACCTCATCACAATCCTGGCTGCTGTGTTTTCAACACGCTGCAGCCTCTTGAGCAGGTCGTTTGATATGTTGGTACAGAGCCTGTTGCAGTAATCCAGTCGCGATAACACCAAAGAGCGTTCACGGTCAAATATGACAGCAAGGTTCTTGACTTTGTCAGAAAACTGAATGTCAGACTTACTCACACATATCTGAGCTTCCTTCGTGGGTACGAGTACACACCAGCAAAGCTTCTGTCTTGCTGTCATTCAGCTGGCGCATATTTCAGTTCATTCATTGCTTTATGCCATCAATGCAGATCTCCATGTTTAGAAGATTCGACTGAGAGTATAGGGCACGAAAACATCTTCATCAGTTACCTGTCATCAGCGTACAAGTGATGACCTACCTCACTGACAGCAATCAGTCGACCTAGCTCACACGTAAACAGAGTAAATAGAATAGAGCCAGAATTGACCCCTATGGAACTCCATACTTGAGAACAGACAATGCCACACAAATATCCGTAATGTCATTTACAGGTCTCGATTTCTCCTGTTTCGGCAAATGAAACTATTCCCTGGGTCCCTTTTTACTTTAAGACAATACAAAACACAATATTGGAAAGGAATTAAAGAACACGTGAATCTTTCAGGATAAGATTAATGATTACTTACTGGAGCAATATGAAGGATGCAGGTGTTCTTTAATTCTGTTATGTCAGCATATTTTCTTTTTAGTGACTAAATCAGATAAGTGATGTTTGAATGAAAGGAATAATTTGAAGGCAGCCTATTCGCCCACATTTCAAGCTTGGTTTTGCTCGCTGAATGAAAGGATTATTGTGAAGGTTACTTATTCGCCCATTCGCCATTTTAGGGCTTGCTTGCTGAATGAAAGGATTAATGTGAAGGTTACCTATTCGCCCACGTCTCAAGTTTAGTGCTTGCTTGCTGAGTGAAAGGATTACTTTGAAGGTTACCTATTCGCTCACCTTTCAAGTTTGTTGTTGCTTGCTGAATGAAAGGATTACTTTGAAGGTTACGTATTCGCTCACCTTTCAAGTTTAGTGCTTGCTTGCTGAATGAAAGGATTACTTTGAAGGTTACCTATTCGCTCACCTTTCAAGTTTGTTGTTGCTTGCTGAATGTAAGGATTACTTTGAAGGTTACCTATTCGCTCACGTCTCAAGTTTAGTAATTTACTTTGAAGCTTGCTTGAATGTAAGGATTACTTTGAAGGTTACCTATTCGCCCACGTTTCAAGTTTGTTTACTTTGTTGCTTGCTGAATGTAAGGATTACTTTGAAGGTTACCTATTCGCTCACGTTTCAAGTTTGTTGTTGCTTGCTGAATGTAAGGATTACTTTGAAGGTTACCTATTCGCTCACGTTTCAAGTTTAGTGCTTGCTTGCTGAATGAAAGGATTACTTTGAAGGTTACCTATTCGCCCACGTCTCAAGTTTAGTGCTTGCTTGCTGAATGTAAGGATTAATGTGAAGGTTACCTATTCGCCCACGTTTCAAGGGGTAAACTTTAAGGGATGCATTGCAACACGCCAGTACTTAACAGTACATACTCATGAAAACCTCGGATTAGATTTGTGATTAGCAGCCCATGTTCTACGCAACAGGTGACTAACAGGACCTGGTTGTCAGGCTCGATGCCTTGGGTGATGAATGTTATCGCAATTCAGTCGCATAGATCGATTGGCCTGTTTTCAATCGCTGGATTGTCTTGTCCAGACCTGATTATATCCAGAACAGAACAGAATTTTATTCTCGTAAATCATACAGAATGATATAGAGAACATACAATCGTTTAAAATACAATAACATATGAGTAGATATTTTGATTTAGAAGTGACTAAGAACAGTTTTAGCAAAAAGTGATAGTTTCAATAGGAGTGGGGTATAATCTGATTTCATAAGTGAGATATATTTGTCCATATGTGGATTGTTACAGAAATAAGAGGGAAGAATCTTCTTACGTTCGACATTAAGCTGTGTACAGGATAAATTAGCATGATACTCGTCACAAATAACATTATTTTTACAAATTGTACATGTTCTGTTTTCAAGATTAATATTAAACCATCGTCCCGTTTCAATGGGTAATCTATGATTAGAAGTTCTTAATTTTGTTAACCAGATAAGAAATTTTGATGGTAGATCTAAAAGATAAGGTTCTAAAGTGAGTGAGTTTTTATATAAATGATAATATTTTCCTTTGGATGAATTTTGGGCATCGGCATACCATGATTGTTTGAACTGGTCAATTAATGAATTTTTGACATGATGTTTCAACCAGTCGATCCTAGGGAACTTTTGAGATTGCCAAATATAGGAGAGCCCGACGTTTTGAAGAATATTTTTGACTGCTTTTAGTTGGTCGAAATCAGCATTCTGGAGAGATGATCTAAATTTCATAATGTTAAAAAGAATGTGGGGAAATTTACTAGTTTCAGTTGTAGCTGATGATTTTTACTTTTATATGAACATCAATAGGATATCTGCCCATTTCACCATAAACCATAAAATTTGGGGTAGATTGTTTTACTTTAAGAATATATTTAAAAAACTTTAAGTGCGTTCTTTCCAAGATGATTGAATTTTCACAGCCCCACACTTCCGAACTGTAAAGTAGGATTGGTAAGACGCATTGATCAAAAAGTTGACAATCGATTGGTATTTGTAGTTTTCGGATAATTTTAAAGATGGAAAACATGGCTCTCGATGCTTGTTCTGAAAGTCTCTTAATTGCCTTTGAGAATTTACCATTAGCATTAAATAATATTCCCAAATATAGATATTCTCAAACAACCTCAATTTCATCATTAAAAATTAAAAATTTAAATTTATTCCTAACATAGCCTTTTGAAAATATCATAATCTTAGTTTTGTTAATGTTAACTTCAAGTTTTCATAAAGCACAGTATTCTGAGAATCTATCCAAAGCTAACTGCAAATCTTCTGCGTTTTCTGCTAGTAGAACAGTATCATCTGCATATAGTAAAACCAGTAGCTTAATATACATACAAAGTTGTTCATCAATTAAGCTATTTACAATAGTAAGGCCTTGTACATTGTTTTCACACAGGAAGGATTCAAGGTCATTTATGTACATAGCAAATAAAAACGGTGATAAATTTTCCCCCTGTCTAACACCAGTGTTACATGAAAATATGGGTGACGTGACATTGTTAAGTTTGACACATGTTTTGATTTGCTGATACATGTTATGAATAATTATAAAACATTTATTACTTATATTAGCTTTGATCAATTTCATCCATAACCCATTTCTCCAAACACTGTCAAAAGCTTTGCTAACATCAATGAAGGCGCAGTATAATTTCTTATTAGGATTTTTGTATATGTCTATGAGTGATTTAAGTACGTAAACGTGATCTACAGTTGAAAAGGATTTACGGAAGCCTGCCTGTGATTTATTTATATCCCCTATATATTGATACAGCTGAAAACATTGCTCTGAAAGCGGTATTCTGGATCAGACAATCCAGTGATCAACATCATGAGCATCGATATTGATACAGCTGAAAACATTGCTCTGAAAGCGGTATTCTGGACCAGACAATCCAGTGATCAAAATCATGAGCATCGATATTGATACAGCTGAAAACATTGCTCTGAAAGCGGTATTCTGGACCAGACAATCCAGTGATCAAAATCATGAGCATCGATATTGATACAGCTGAAAACATTGCTCTGAAAGCGGTATTCTGGATCAGACAATCCAGTGATCAACATCATGAGCATCGATATTGATAAAGCTGAAAACATTGCTCTGAAAGCGGTATTCTGGATCAGACAATCCAGTGATCAACATCATGAGCATCGACATGGATATAGCTGAAAACATTGCTCTGAAAGCGGTATTCTGGACCAGACAATCCAGTGATCAACATCATGAGCATCGATATTGATACAGCTGAAAACATTGCTCTGAAAGAGGTATTTAAAAACTTTCCGAAACGTATATCAAACTGAATGAAGCTCCAATATATGGAACACTAGAAGGGATATTGTTGTTGTACTGTTAGACTGTAGCCTAGTCGCATTTTTGCGCTTTTGTTAATTTTGACGCTTTGTGCTTGTTTTGTTTAGGGCGACAACGCGGACAATGTCCCTCTTAGGATTCCATAGCAAACTAAAACTAAGGCTAGAATTTGCTAGACTTCTGTGTCCATTGTGCAGCAAATATATCTGTGCTAAATGAAATATACAAGGGCTAATTGTACAACATCACTTGGCCGAAAACAGTTGCCGAGACACCGCTAAGGTCCAAAACAGAACTATGACACCTTCATGAAATACATCACCGTAGAGTAACCATATCCTGCATCCTGGTTCCCGGGCCTCTCATTGGTTTGTATACCAATGAGAGGCCCGGGAACCAGGATAAGAGAGAATATTTTATTTGTCCCGCCAGTTGACATAATAATGTGAGTGTATCATCGCAATCTCGAATTTAATTGTTTTGAAAGGCTGCGCGTGTACATGCTGACCTGCTACCGTTAATCCTGGTCAAGTCCTAAATGTACGGGAACCAGTCGCAAAGACGCGACGATGCGCCGTACAGAGTTGCGTCCCTTGGACACTCCAGAAACATCTGTTTCCCTGTCTGTCTTGATTATGTTTCAAGGTTTCTCAGCACCATTTATGTGGTACACGTCTGAGACCTGCGTTACTTCGGGATTTTGTCCCACATCAACAGGACGTGATATACCTGGCATTCTGTTCCAAGCAGCATTAAACTCATCTCACTCACGGAATATAAGTTCAGCATTACACTCCTTACACTGAAACCAAACATGCAATGTGAATCAACGTTCACAATATTTATACTTTTCTTATACTTACAATTTATGTAACATGTTACCGTTGGTTGTTATACACTGTCGAAATCTTAGAGAAGATTCTGGTTAGAACTAAAGTAGTGTCGGAAATAGAAGAAAAAAATGTTTTCGCATTTATATCTACAATTTATGTAGTTAATATGTGAAAGTGTGAAATATCTGTTAAACTAAGTTCGGCCTAACTACAGTCTCAGTGGTAGGGAGATAGGAAACGTACAAACTGGACTTTACTGGGGAGATTAGTGCAGAAATGTGCAATGCCGTCCAAGCGACTTATTTGGAACAGATCATGGCTTTCTGCAAATTAGAGTGCCATGATATTGTATTGCTAAGGACACTTTTTAAAAACCCTTTTTGAAATTAAACTTAGCTTCATTATAAACGATAGCTGAAAAATAAAAATAATAACTTTAATACTGAAAGTATTAACTTGGATGTAGCTACCATGGAGTCTCACTATCACTACAAAAACAAACAGGTAGGAGAGGTCGTCTCAAAAGCAAAACCAGGACGAGTGTCGCAGACGGTGGTTGGGGTCGGGCTGGGGGATAGAGATATCAACTAAGATAAAATAATCTTTTAGGTGAATTAAATTGGGGAAGCAAACAGCATGTCATAACAATTAACAAATAATATCCAGTCCTGTCAATCTTCGGGTGGTCGTGCCACCTATATATTTTGAGATATTTAATACGATGCCTGATTTAAGCTTTTCTATGGGTATCATACTCTTTTACATATCTCAACATAAACGTTATGAAACAAAGACACGTAAGATGTTAATCAATAGATGAGACATAGTCAACACACATGAAAAAGCATAAAATACCTTTTGAGGTGACCCCTTGTGCATGTTGGCAGCACATGCATTTCAAGCCAGGCGAGACGACGATCCGTCGTCATACCTAGCTGAGCGACCTAATTGTCATCTATAGTCTTATCTATTGTTTTCAGCAGCTATTCGTATTATTTCTAAGTATTGCCCGATTTTACGAGTAAACATGCTTTTCTGGATAGCCTATTACGCATCCCTCTGAACGCCCAGTTAGGCCGATGTGGGTTATTTCGACATATGCTATTTGTAATTGTGTAAATTTTAGAGATACAGAGTAACAGACTAAAAACATGTTTTCTTTCTATTTCCGACGGTACTTTAGTTTGCGTGATCGTCGTAGGCAGCGTTTGTGCTTAAACTCATAGACCCGTGAAGATCCAGGTAAGAATTGATCTTCCGCAGCCCATGCTTATTGTAATAGGCGACCAACGTGATCGGGTGGCCAGGCTCGCGACGTGTCGTCGACGTGTTGCGTAAATCGATGCTCATGTCAATCACTGGATGGTCTGGACCATACTTAGTTATTATTATTCACAGGCCGCCAACATATAGATCGGATTTCGAGGAATGCGGAGTTAGACAACTAACAGGCAAACAAACAAACAGGGGTATTATTTGACAGTCGAGGGTGTGTCAAATCATTTAAGCAAAGCGGGACGGCGATTCGTAAATAATTCCGCGCGTCTTCAAAGAGCTGGCTAAAATTGATCACTCTGTTTTGTAATTAATTTGTCACTGTCACCGATTCGTAGACAAATAGTCTACGAGGGGCGATAGATCTTTTGACAGAAGTCACAGTGCGTGTGTCACTGTGTACTATTAACAGCGTTGAATGAGCTAGCACCTTCAAGAGTAGAGAAAATTATATATTCTCACCTGATTTCCGAATACAAGATTGGGAAAAAATGGAACGCAAAATGACATTCTTCATTTCATTGTTGTCATATACACAAGCACAATAAAGGATGGGGAAGGGGGGTGCTTTTCGGGAGGAGGGAGATTATGGTCTTTATTGATATTGAAACAATTAATGTCTCCATACAACATCAAAGGTCTTCACCCCAACCTCCCCAGAATACCATATATTGTGTTCGTTATATAAATGGTCATAAGTCCTCGTGCAAAGATCATATACCAATGAATATCCGGATTAGAATTGATCTGTCGTAAGAGGCTTGGGTGGTCAGGCTCGTAGACTTGATGGGCACAGGTCATCGTATCCCAAATGCGTAGATCGATACTATTGATGTTGATCACTGGATTGTCTGGCTCACACTCGTTTATTTACAGACCGCAGTCCCAGTGCGGTGTTCAACAATAACAACAAACGAACAAACAAAAGTAACAGGGGCGTAGGAACGGGTTTTTTTTCAGAGCGCGCGTGGGGTGGGGGTGGGGCGTGGGTGGAGCTTTTTCAAGACGAAACCATATCTACCTTACCATAAACTACAATTTCATTTTGATTTTCAATACTTTTCATAAATTAGCACCACCACCACCACCCCACCCCACCCCACCACCCACCCGCCCGCGCGCTCTCTGAAAACCGTTCCTACGCCCCTGAGTAATGACAGTAATTTGATAATATTCCACATGTGAACAGCAAACACCATTGGGACAAGATGGCTCTCAGTCCTGCCAATCAACACTCACAGCGCAAGACAAATGATGCGACGTTAACACACAGGTGTAATCCAAGTTTAGTGTAACAAAAGCAGTAAAAAAAACTTAATCCCATTTTGAAAGTTTTATTTCATTTAGGCCATCTCGCTAGGCAAATCCAACACGAGATTGATACAAAAATACATTATGACAGTTTTTCTAGCAAAGATTGATTGTTTATGAGACACTTAATTAATTATTTTTATGTTTACAGAAGGTTCTTATACTTGATGGATTGTTATTTCAGTATTGCAAATGTAATAAATCTCTAATAAAAACTGAACGTTGGACATTTATACCTCTCAACCGTGATAGTGATATGTATTGCAGGTTACTTACTGCAGACAATCAAAGATAGAGTACTATTATGATCTTCCACGGGTATGATCTGTTTATAGACCTATAAAACATAAAGACATTTAATATACCTTCTGGGTATAATTTACAGTTTGTATATGAAATACGAATGATATAAAAAGCATGTGTTTCCGTCACGCGGGATACAGTACATCAATCTAGGGCTAAAGATAATCCTTGATTTATGATGGAACTATTTTTTACCGAGTAACCCATGACAGTTGTGATATGGTCGACGGAGAATTTGCTGACACAGCTAAATGACTTTATACGCAACCATTCAATTTTATCGCCACAATCAAAAACAAACCGTAGCTGCAAAATCAGTCGAGTGAGTGAGTCTGTAAATAATCGAGTCCGGACCAGACAATCCTGTGATCAACATCATGAGCATCGATGTACGCAATTGGGATACGATAAAATGTGTCAACCCAGTCACTGAGCCTGACCACCCGAAACCCATTAGTCGCCTCTTACGTAAAGCATGGGTTGCTGAAGGCCAATTCTAACCCGCATCTTCACGAGTTCAGACGTAATGTGTCTTCAATAATAGGGGGAGTACACAACAACCCTGCAGGACGTATGTCTAGTGCCTGTGGTTGTGACAGTTCTGTGCCTGTCGTGCATCGTCCTGACACAAATGGCTGCACATGGACATCCCACGGATGCTCTAGGTGAGAACCCACGTTTGTTGCGTAAAGAAGCGTAATGGAGACGTGGCCGTGTGACCCAAAGACAGAATGATTTACACAAAGAGTGCGACCAAGTTGATGTGCACATTAGTCTGAGCGATCATCTTGTCACTGGACGTGTCCATGCGCACAGTCATCAAACAATGGAAGATTGAAGAGTCCGGGTCCATAGATACATTACGTGTTATTACACACACTTGATGTTACGATTCGTGAATTAATTGCTCTTTGCGTGGCTGATATTCGTTGTGACGCTCCAGCTCGAGACAGATTGGTATAGCAATTCTGCTGAACATGTAGGAACTTCCCAGGAGCGGTAGGGTAACCTAGAGGTTAAAACTTCCGCTTATCACGCAAAAGTCCGGGTTCGATTCCCCACATATGTACAATGTATTAAGCACATTTCTGGTGTCCGCCGCCGTGATATTGGTGGAATATTGCTAAAAGCGGCGTAAAACCATACTCATTCATACTCACTGTAGGAACTTTCCAATATTTAAATTGTTAATGCCATCTTTCCTCTAGACCTGTTAATGAGAATTGTAAACCAAAAGTCACTGTGTTCTTTAATCTGATTGGTTGAAAAACATGATCAACTGGTATTCGATTCCCGGAAATGTGCTGCGTATTAATACATTCAAACATCGCTCACACCATTGTATTGTTACGGCGCCAGCTGTGATGACGTCATTCAAATCATATTGTGACGTAAAGTCGGAATGACGTCACAAATCAGCAGTTCCAGATGGTACCATGGGAGACAGCCGAAAAGGCCGGCTGATGACATTTCACTGCTGTACCCGTACTGCTGACGCCGTCGGTTCCAAATGAATTCCCGTGCTTGAAATACTCAATAACACCCGGAAATGGCCAACACATGATGTTTATCTCCTAATTTGTATATTAAGCATTGAATTTTCGTGGGGAAAATATATGGAGAATAACGTAGCCTATTGATTTAATGCTGTAGAAAGTAGATACTTGAACACTGAAAGTGTTAGTGTCTATGTTCTATGTAGATATATGTACTTATACACTAAAACATGCCTGTATATGTATACTGGACAAAATAGTTAGGGATACATGTAAATTTTGACATTATGAA
Source organism: Haliotis rubra (assembly GCF_003918875.1). Taxonomy (NCBI): domain Eukaryota; kingdom Metazoa; phylum Mollusca; class Gastropoda; order Lepetellida; family Haliotidae; genus Haliotis; species Haliotis rubra. Next base: position 83,964 of record NW_025765077.1, on the reverse strand, counting down.
TAATGATTTATTTATTCACTGATACACTGATAAAATATCAATCATATTAATACCAATACCCCTAACTTATTTTGTCCAGTATATTTAGGTTGTACTCCTATTGTAGAATGTTTGCATTTAAAAATACTTGACGACTTGCAATGAACAGCACCAATCAGGCGGTATCGGTGGGATAACCAAGACAAAGGCTACATCGCTCCCGGCAGAAGCCCCCTTTTAAAATATACAGTGGACTCCCTCTAATCCGACATTCCCTGTAAACCGACATGTTATTTGGTCCCAAATTTGTCCCTATAAAATATCATATAAGAAACTCCCTCTAATCCGACATCCCACTATTTCGAATTTCGAAACTCAAATCCGGTCCCAAAACACGTTTTTAGTGCAAACTGACTCTTTCTAAACCGACATTGTAATTTCACAAGAGACAGACAGACAGACAATGAATTTATTATGCTAATAAAAGGTGATTAGACGAACCTAATGTTATGCTGCTATTTTCAATAACATAACATAAACGTCACTTTACAAGAAACACTTAAATCCAGTAAATAGTGTTGCAGGCTGTGACAGTTAATCGATGTTGAAGACACCCCGTCCGCATTTAGCAAGTAGATTCACGCAAGAAGTAAGACGCAAATCAAATCATAGAAGACGAACTAAAACCGCCCTCTTTCTGATCTTACACAGGTACAGCCAGCCTAAACAAAATGGTACGTCAAGCAACGTCTCCAGCAATGTATTCTTCCCCAGTGACAACAGCAAACAGTTAACACCAATTTACAAGGACGAATATCTCAGGCACTCTGGTTGTCGTAGACTACTACTACAGGTAGGGATTTTACTAGCGCCTCCCTCTGCTGCCACTAACACTCATAAACTTTCAATACACGCTGCCACATAAATAAGGTATTGATTAGGGCTGCGCAATATAACCGGTTTACCGGTATTTACCGGTTCAGACATGAAAACGATGCGTATTGCGATACGCTGATCGAAAACCGGTATTTTGACTTGCATTCGGAAAACTTTGTAACACTCGGAAATCTTCGGATATTTCCTTGTTTCATTTGTGCCAAATATTATTTACATTTCTATTTTATCATGATGAAAAGTTATTAAAGCTTAATCAAGCATAGTGATTTTGCTGTGTTTTTGCTCTATAAATCAAGCATTAACTCGATTATAAGTAGTTTTTTGTTTAAATATACTTCATGCAATATATTGCAATACATATCGCAATACATGCTTTCGCATCGCAATATATCGCAATATGAAAATTCTCTGCAATACCCACCCTAGTATTGATCTGGATGCCCCTATTGGTAAACGGAAGAATGACGTCTTATGCTATTAAATGTAGATTGTTTGGGCTGTCAGTGATATTGCAACCATGCTAGGGCTGCCTGTATTTAAGTATACCTATGAAACATGGTTGATAGAATGGCTGACGCTACCAGTATAGAAAGACACAGTTAGTGACCACCATTTAGACTGATATTTACCCTTAGATATAAAGTTATGTTATATACAAATGTGTCCACAATCAATCAATCAATATATCTATCTATGAATGAATCAATGATCAACCAATCAATCAGCCGTTCAACCGGTCAACTAGTCAACCAGTCAATCAGTAGATCAATCACCCGATCCATCCAACCATCCACCAAACAACCAACCAACCAACCAACCAACAAATCAAGCAAGTCTTAAGCAAGCAATTAAGCAAGCAAGCAAATTTTAATTTCAGGCAATCTAGACTTGCCCTATCATTCTGCAATTGTGTTGGTCTCCATTGTTCCATCTGTGGATTCGGAGACTTGCAACCACCAGAACCCGGAAGTGACAGAGACCACGATGGCTGCTTGGATGAGAGTGTATGGAGAGGTCAAGACACAGAACGATGAGCAAGGCCACATACTGCATCCATCAGATTCACACATAGCCCTAAACTGTCCGAACCTCACCCCACGTCACAGCAAGAGGTGACGTCGCTTCACTTACATATACGTTATGATACCAGCAACCTAGCCCGGAGCCTGCTTGTCCCTGTATGAGATGGAATGATGTACAAGAGGACGCGTTGACCAGTCGCGCTAATAAAATCTGTCAACATGATTGAAAGGCGGGTAAATGGCTAAAACGGTACCCCTAGAGTGTATTTATAAACTGGCGATACAATATGCTATCAGAAATAAATAGGCGTTCTTTATAAACCTCACCTCTTAAACCCTCAACTGCCTCGTACCCCCGTGCTCATCTCCACAACACCCGCCCCGGGCCCATCTACACAGCTTGACTTGTACTCTATGTACTTTCGTTGAATTATTAACGGTCAAAAGAAACTTTAATTTCCAGCTAATTTTATCATATACTCTTTCAAAAAAGTAGGGGAACCTGAACTTTCAATTTGGATAGGAAGTATAAGCGTTAACAAACTTTTCAAACACAGACATCTTAAGAACGCACCACCATTTCTCTTTATCACCGCCCCTTAACACAACGCATGGGATGCACGTGCACAAGTCAGTAGCACCTTACACGTGCATGGGGTCATTCTTGATTTTGACGGTTTCAAAAAGGTCGATAAATAACTGTAGACCATTAATTTTGACAGTCATCTTGCATCACACAGTTATAAGTGTTATTTTCTGCTTGAAAATGAAAATCGTACACGTACAAAATTCACGTCATACACCAATCATCTTTCAAGAGCGATCACTGTACAAACAACTATGGTCATAAGGAAGTGCAAGTGGTGATGCACTGTCAAAACTTCTAAATTATCATGTCAACATTGATTGACTTTGATATATCTCCCAGTTTTTTCAATCGTAAATTAAAAATGAAGTTCCCCTACTTTCTCTAAGGGTACACATTTGATTATGAGTTGAAAACATCACACTACCTGTCCAGGAAGTTAGTCACTCAAACAATACTCCGACATGGTATATTAGATAATATAAACTCTGTCAAAAAAAGAAACGCAACCCCTGTATTTTAGAGATTTTGATCTGAAGTTTTAAGACGACACAGCATTTTTATTATTTAAGACAGAAGTCTGAAATTTGGCAGAATAATAACCAAGATGGGCATGTTTAAAATTGTCATTTCAAAAGTCATCTCACAGACACCAGTTTGTCACCAGGGGGGCGTCTTTCTCAGTATCTCGTATGAGCACCACGAGCTGCAATCACTGCACGGCATCTCCTTGGACAAGAACGGATAAGACGCCGGATTCTTTCCTGGGGAATGGCTCTCCACTCCTCCTGCAGTGCAACGCCGAGCTGTTGCAGCGTCTGTGGCGGCGGCTGACGTTGACGTACGCGTCGACCCAGAGTATCCCACAGGTGTTCAATAGGGTTGAGGTCTGGTGATTTAGAGGGCTATGGCAAGACATTGACGTTGGAATTCTGCAGAAAGTTCATTGTTGCACGTGCAGTATGAGGCCGGGCGTTGTCTGGTTGAACAATCTGTGTCTGTTGGTCAATAATCGGGAGAAGGTGAGGCTGTAATACGTGGTTGATGTAACGTTGGGCTGTCAGGTTCCCTTCAACGATCACCAAGTCTGATTTCTGGTTGTATGAGATGGATCCCCAAACCATAACGCTTTCTCCGCCAAATCTGTCCCCCTGTCGGACGCAGATGGGCGCAAAACGTTCATGACGTCTCCTATACACACGTTTTCTTCCGTCGTGATGTTGCAAAAGAAAACGTGATTCATCAGAAAACCAGATGCGCCTCCAGTTTTGTAAAGTCCATATCCTTACGTTGTTGCACCACCTGAGTCGTCGGCGGAGATGTAGGGGGCGTAGTACAGGTCCAACAACTGGTCTACAGGCACGTAAACCCGCTTCTTTCAGACGGTTCCTAATCGTTTGAGCTGACACTCTCCTCAAACCTGGTATTTGTGTGGCAGTCACGGTTGGTAGGGCATGCCGATTACGCAGGTGATGGACCCGGATGTACCGATCTTGAAGGGGGGTCGTGATTCTTGGCCTTCCACTTCTCGGGCGATCGTTGGTCAAATTGAAGTTGTTGTAGCGGCTCCAAAGTCGGGATATCGTTGTTTTGTGAACATTTAGGTGCCGTGCAACAGTTCCAAAACTTTCTCCGGCTTGAACACGACCAATGGCGATATTTCGGTCGGCAGCACTCAATCGTGGCATTTTTCACACAGCTTTTCATGCGACAAATGAATGAATATAATACGAAAGCACATGGGCTTTTATACACCCCTACATTAACTGCCATTTTCATGATTTGCATGTGTTTTTTTTGTGCGAAGTCACCATGAGGGTCATTTCATGCGTTGTGACGGAATAAGCAATAAAATACACTTATGCGTACAAATGCAGTTGTTTGGATGGTAATCTTCATTAATTACGTGTATAATTTCAATACATTCGAATAACATTTAGTTTGGAAGCAATAACTTCATTCAAACGAATTTTTCATATCTGAGGACAGGGGTTGCGTTTCTTTTTTGACAGAGTTTATTTTGATAACAAAATTTTACATTTAGAATTATTGCATAATTAATACATCTTATTGAAAAAGTTACCTTTATCGGCTCATATTTTCATCTCAAATATGGTAGGGATCACGTGGGTGCAAATTAATTACTTTCCAAAATCTTCAAAAACAGCTAATTTAAGCACAGAAATACCCGGCTGCAATGGGTTCAGGGCTGATCAATGGTTGTACAGACATAACCAAATTCAACAATTGTTCATTCAAGTTTCAATTGCACAAAACAATTCGGTATACTTTGTCTTGCCGCTCAGTATATGACCACGCCATTTGTTCAATCCACCCATCCCCAAATCGAACCCGTTTGTCACAATAACGCTTTAACACTAGGCTACCACACACACACACCTCGCTTATGACGTGCTTATGACGTACACTCTCGTTACGAATTGACTAAATATTTGGTTGTTTTTGTTTTGCCCTGCCACGTAATATACATTTTAGTCAAAATGCTTATGCCGAACTACGATTACAACGAACGATAATTAGTGGCCCCTTAATTTCGGTATAACCGTAGTTTTAAATTTGTATTTTGTCTATAAAACATATATCATTTCTGTGTTGTTTCAAATTACAATAACTCAATTCGTCTGGAATGCTTTCTTAGTTGAGAAAGCTTCATATCCAACCAAACTTTACAATAATCAACATTTTATGTAAGAATAGGTCTTAATGTGGGTTTCACATTCAAATAACGCATTCCTTCGACCTTTGTTGTGTTTATCTTTTACAAAAGTAATTTATGACAACAACACACAAAAACCGTGAATATAACATTTTTATTAAACTGTTTTGAAAGCGTAAGGACAAAACACGTTAAAAATATATCCTTTCTAGTATCGGTGTTTCCGGCGCGCTCAACAATAAGGTGTCAACTAACAATATATAGCGGCCGCCACAAGTCGGTGATAAATTATGGCCTTAACCAAGAGCCAAACAAACGACGCAAAGACGTGTACTATTTTGAACCCAGTATGCATAACTTATAGCATTCTTGCATATTTTGATTTTTACGCAAGGTGGATATGACCATATAAGGAGGTACACACACGACCGGAAGCTCTAAATGTTGCGCGTTATGGCTTGTGGGTAATACGTGAGTCGAGGCTTTCTGAAGTTTTTATGATATGTATGAGTATATCAACAGGTAATATAATCATAATAACAATATATCAGCCGGGGGCGTCGAGCGCTGTTTTTTAGAGGGCAACAAGGCTATGTTTCAACCCGTCGGTATGTATGTATTCACGGAAATGGAATATAATTGTTTTCCAAAATAACACCTTATTAAATGGATTATTCGAATATATTGACCGTAATTTCTCCACCTCATTTTGCTGAAGATTTTTTATAATTCCAATATTTTAGAATTATTTCATATTTGAGCGACTGGCTTTGGTTGTACGTGCCTTCAGCACTCCTATAGCAGAAGGGGCTTATATGCGTCACACACTGTTCCCACCTTGGGAGTCGAACACAGACATAAAACAATACGAGTGGCCACTTTAAACACTAGTCTACCTTTGACGCTTTTGAGAGTGGTTACAGTCATGTTGATGTGTTTAAAGGGTTAGTGCAGTCTGTGCCAAATATTGGAGAGTGGCACGTTTCAGTTTAAATGAAAGATTGTTGGGGCATTGTATTTTGTTGTGAATTTCCTTTGGTCCACAAGCCGATATTTGACCCCAAGTTCAAGGCCGGTTTGTTAATTCGATTTGATACTTCCGGTGACCATTATTGCTGAAGGTTACTTTGACATTTAGGTTGCAGATCCTGGTTGATTTTTAGCGGTTTACGTAAAAAGTGAAAGGTTAGTCAGTGTGTAACAGGCAGACACAAAACACTGCGAACACCAAAAAGGAGAAACTAATTTTGATCTGTGGCTAATCAAGACGCCGGAAGTCGCTGCCTAGAGTTACCTCCCCTGGTCGTCCAAGATTTCCCGTTTTTGAATTCGAGATTTGTGTACCAATTAGAACACGATCGGAAATTTCTGCTGAAAATAGACCAGAGAGGTAGGTCGTAGGAATTGATAGTCGGGACTGAATTTGACACGGCGTCCTCGCTGTCACGTGATCTAGAAATGGTATCTCCCAGTCGATAGCCATGACGAAATGCCACAGAAAACTGGTAATTTTGCTGTTGCACGGGATTGTGAGCAACTAATGTATTTTTAGGCATAATTAGTTACCGCGTGTAGCGTGTACTAGCCATGTTTACTTTTTTCAGGTACAAACATAATTTTTTACAGTCACGGTGTGACCCGTGAAGATCCGGGTTAGAACTGGTCTTCCGCAACCCATGCTTGTCGTAAGAGGCGACTAACGGGATTGGGTGGTCAGGCTCGCTGACTTGGTTGGCACATGTCATCGTATTCCATGCTCATGTTTTTGATCACTGGATTGTCTGGTCCAAACTCGAATATTTACAGACCGACCCCATATAGCTGGAATACTGAGTGCGGCAATAAACAACAAACAATCAATTTGGAAGTATATATATATATATATATATATATATATATATATATATATATATATATATATATATATATATTTTTATAATCATGCACGTATCTTTTAAATAGATTTGGGATGAAAGCATATGTACCTTTGTACATATAAAACTTGTGGAAAATAAACATTGGGTCTAGAGGAACTAAGGAACTAGGAGTGAGTGGGTACGGTTTTACTTCGCTTTTAGTTGTATTCCAGCAATATGACAGCGGGGCACACCAGAGAAGGGGTTCACGTTATACCCATGTGGAGAATCGAACACGGGTCTTCAGGCTGACGAGCGGACGCTTTAACCATTACGCCACCCCACCAAACCCAGGAACAAGGATCTGATTTAATCAAATTAAGTAAAGTTGTTGAACCACACACGTATAATGTACTTACGTGATTCACAAATGGAGAATGTAACCTTGGTGCATATTTAAATACACTCTTCAAAAAAGAAACGCATAGGTGATTTTGAGAATATTGGACTCATGTAGCTAAAGTACTATTTCATTCCGAAACATCATCTTTGTGTGATTGTAAACGGCTTCAGCGCCAACACATGGCAATTTAAACTTTTTTCCGTTGTTTTAGAAGCGCGCATGGGGTATCGATCACTATAAGAAGGCAAACGTTGTGTTTAATTGATTTGTGTTTGATGATTTTCTGGAAAAGACGAAATCATCATGCCACGTCTGAGTGCCGCCAATCGAAACATCTCCATAGACCACGTCGAAGCTGCTGAATCACAGTCTGCAGTTGTCCGACATTTCAACGTTCATCCGAGCACCATATGTCGCCTTTGGGATCGTTTACTGCAGACCAATTCCGCCCGAGAAGTTGCCATCCAAGAGCTACCACCCAAGTCCAGTACCGCTATACCTGGATTGCTCACTTTCGTCATCGTCTTGCCATAGCCGTGGAGACTGCACAACGCATCCCTGGTTTGAGAAGAATTTCCGAACAAACTGTCAGGAATCGATTGCGTGAAGTGGGGATTTGACCAAGAAGGCCAATTGTTGCCCCTGTTTTGAGAGATTTCCATTGGCGCAATCGCTTGCGGTGGTGTCGTAGAGTCCGGAACTGGAACCTTAGAAACTGGAGGCGAGCCTGGTTCAGTGATGAATCACGATTTCTTCTTCATCGGCGAGATGGAAGACAGCGTGTTTACCGTCGGAGAAATGACCGTTTTGCCCCAATTGCATTCGACAGGTCGACGGTGGAAACGGTGTCATGGTGTGGGGTGCGATATCCAGCACACAAAGATCTGAGCTAGTGGTGGTTCAGGGGAATTGGACAGCAAATCGGTACATCAACGAGGTCCTTGCACGTCACATGCTTCCGATTATGGACCGACAGAGGGAGTTGTTCAGCATGACAACGCTATTTCACATACAGCATGTGTCACGGTCCGTTACCTTGCCAATTCTAGCGTCAAGGTCTTGTCATGGCCTTCCCGATCACCAGATCTAATCCCGATAGAACACCCATGGGATGAACTCAATCGACGTGTACGTCAACGTCTAAACACGCATCAGACACTTACACAACTGGCCATCGCATTGCAGGAAGAGTGGGGAAGAATTCCGCAAGAGCGACTTCGTCAACTTATCAAGTCAGTGCCGAGACGTTGCCGCCCCATAATTGCTGCCAATGCCGCCAAGTACTGACTTTTACGCCATCCTGTGGACTCAAGTAAACAGAAACACAATAATAAAGGCTGCTGTTGGCGAACTCTTTGACTATAGACGTCTGAATTGTCACCTTTTTACCATTGAAATTACCTGAAATAATTCCTCCTAAAAATTAACTTAATAAATTCTTCTAAATATGGCTTATGCGTTTCTTTTTTTAGAGTGTATGAACTACACAGAAATAACATTTTTTGAATACGTACTCATTGTCAACCATTCTCATAATCGTTCAGGGGATGAGTCTTCAAGAAGGTGACGAAATGCAACAGTGCTGAATGCAGCAGGTGTCATTTCATCGCCTATCGTTATATCATGTCCATATTCCCTCTTCTAGACCCATGTTAAACACGTTTAATCGTAGGATAAATCTCTGAGCTTGATATTTCTCAAGACAATTGTAATTCTACTTTAAGGATTCCGTCCTGTCTTGTATCTGGTCAAGAGGTCACAGCTCGAATTATCGGGATTTATGTGCCGGTGTGGAAACCGGCTACGTCTGAGTTTCTAGCACTTCATCTTAAGTGACATTGTCACCGCCCCTAACCCCCTCCACCACCACCACCACCACTATCATCATCATCATCATCATTATAATCATCATCCGAGCAACTGAATTGATCCGTAAGATTATCGTATTTCGATTTTGAAACTAGAGGAAAAGTTACATCGTTGAAATGTAATCAGATATAACGAACATTGGATGACTACCCTTACCGGAATATGATTTCCAAGCGTTGAGTGTCGAGCACCTGTATCGAATCATTTACTTTAAACGTATAAGTACAGACATTTTAGAAAATATGAAATTTGTAAAGCAAATTGTAGTAAATTGGTGGGATTCATTCTTCGCTGATCAGGAAAATATTATTATTTAGGCTATAAAGAATTAACAAAATATTACAACCTATCCTAAGTCCGTGTTGTAGACACACAGGCGCGCGCGAGCGCAGCTTACTGAACAGTTAGTTAACAAGACCGAACACCCGACTGAAGAGCAAGCTAATTGAACACCCAACTGAAGAGCTAGCTAACTGAACACCCGTCTGAAGAGCTAGCTAACTGAACACCCGCCTGAAGAGCTAGCTAATTGAACGTCCGCCTGAAGAGCTAGCTAACTGAACATCCGACTGAAGAGCTAGCTAACTGAACACCCGGCTGAAGAGCTAGCTAATTGAACGTCCGCCTGAAGAGCTAGCTAACTGAACACCCGACTGAAGAGCTAGCTAACTGAACGTCCGCCTGAAGAGCTAGCTAACTGAAAACCCGACTGAAGAGCTAGCTAACAGAACACCCAACTGAAGAGCTAGCTAACTGAACATCCGGCTGAAGAGCTAGCTAACTGAACATCCGGCTGAAGAGCTAGCTAACTGAACACCCGCCTGAAGAGCTAGCTAACCGAACACCCGTCTGAAGAGCTAGCTAATTGAACGTCCGGCTGAAGAGATAGCTAACTGAACACTCGACTGAAGAGCTAGCTAACAGAACACCCAACTGAAGAGATAGCTAACTGAACACTCGACTGAAGAGATAGCTAACTGAACACTCGACTGAAGAGATAGCTAACTGAACACTCGACTGAAGAGATAGCTAACAGAACACCCGACTGAAGAGATAGCTAACTGAACACTCGACTGAAGAGCTAGCTAACTGAACACCCGACTGAAGAGATAGCTAACTGAACACTCGACTGAAGAGCTAGCTAACAGAACACCCAACTGAAGAGCTAGCTAACTGAACATCCGCCTGAAGAGCTAGCTAACTGAACATCCGACTGAAGAGCTAGCTAACTGAACACCCGGCTGAAGAGCTAGCTAATTGAACGTCCGCCTGAAGAGCTAGCTAACTGAACACCCGACTGAAGAGCTAGCTAATTGAACGTCCGCCTGAAGAGCTAGCTAACTGAAAACCCGACTGAAGAGCTAACTAACAGAACACCCAACTGAAGAGTTAGCTAACTGAACATCCGGCTGAAGAGCTAGCTAACTGAACACCCGACTGAAGATCAAGCTAACTGAACACTCGACTGAAGAGCTAGCTAACTGAACATCCGCCTGAAGAGCTAGCTAACTGAACACCCGACTGAAGATCAAGCTAACAGAACACCCGACTCAAGACCTAGCTAACTGAACACCCGACTGAAGAGATAGCTAACTGAACACCCAACTGAAGATCAAGCTAACAGAACACCCAACTGAAGAGCTAGCTAACTGAACATCCGGCTGAAGAGCTAGCTAACAGAACACTCGACTGAAGAGATAGCTAACTGAACACCCGACTGAAGATCAAGCTAACAGAACACCCAACTGAAGAGCTAGCTAACTGAACATCCGGCTGAAGAGCTAGCTAACTGAACACCCGACTGAAGAGATAGCTAACTGAACACCCAACTGAAGATCAAGCTAACAGAACACCCAACTGAAGAGCTAGCTAACTGAACATCCGGCTGAAGAGCTAGCTAACTGAACACCCGACTGAAGAGATAGCTAACTGAACACCCGCCTGAAGAGCTAGCTAACTGAACACCCGACTGAAGAGCTAGCTAACTGTAAACCCGACTGAAGATCAAGCTAACTGAACACCCGACTGAAGAGATAGCTAACTGAACATCCGGCTGAAGAGCTAGCTAACTGAACATCCGGCTGAAGAGCTAGCTAACTGAACACCCGCCTGAAGAGCTAGCTAACTGAACACTCGACTGAAGAGATAGCTAACTGAACATCCGCCTGAAGAGCTAGCTAACTGAACACCCAACTGAAGAGATAGCTAACTGAACACTCGACTGAAGAGCTAGCTAACTGAACACCCGACTGAAGAGCTAGCTAACTGAACACCCGACTGAAGATCAAGCTAACTGAACACTCGACTGAAGATCAAGCTAACAGAACACCCAACTGAAGCGCTAGCTAACTGAACATCCGGCTGAAGAGATAGCTAACTGAACACCCAACTGAAGAGCTAGCTAACTGAACACTCGACTGAAGAGCTAGCTAACTGAACACCCGACTGAAGAGCTAGCTAACTGAACACTCGACTGAAGAGCTAGCTAACTGAACACTCGACTGAAGAGATAGCTAACTGAACACTCGACTGAAGAGATAGCTAACTGAACACCCGACTGAAGAGCTAGCTAACTGAACACCCGACTGAAGAGCTAGCTAACTGAACACTCGACTGAAGAGCTAGATAACTGAACACCCGACTGAAGAGCTAGCTAACTGAACACTCGACTGAAGAGCTAGCTAACTGAACACTCGACTGAAGAGATAGCTAACTGAACACTCGACTGAAGAGATAGCTAACTGAACACCCGACTGAAGAGATAGCTAACTGAACACTCGACTGAAGAGATAGCTAACTGAACACCCACTCAAGAGCTAGCTAACTGAACACTCGACTGAAGAGATAGCTAACTGAACACCCGACTGAAGAGATAGCTAACTGAACACCCGACTCAAGAGCTAGCTAACTGAACACTCGACTCAAGAGAAAGCTAACTGAACACTCGACTGAAGAGATAGCTAACTGAACACCCACTCAAGAGCTAGCTAACTGAACACTCGACTGAAGAGATAGCTAACTGAACACTCGACTCAAGAGATAGCTAACTGAACACCCACTCAAGAGCTAGCTAACTGAACACTCGACTGAAGATCAAGCTAACCGAACACCCGACTCAAGAGATAGCTAACTGAACACCCGACTCAAGAGCTAGCTAACTAAACACCCGACTCAAGAGCTAGCTAACCGAACACCCGACTGAAGAGATAGCTAACTGAACACTCGACTGAAGAGATAGCTAACTGAACACTCGACTGAAGAGATAGCTAACTGAACACCCGACTCAAGAGATAGCTAACTGAACACCCGACTGAAGAGATAGCTAACTGAACACCCGACTCAAGAGATAGCTAACCGAACACCCGACTGAAGAGATAGCTAACTGAACACCCGACTCAAGAGCTAGCTAACTGAACACCCGACTGAAGAGCTAGCTAACTGAACACCCGACTGAAGAGATAGCTAACTGAACACCCGACTGAAGAGATAGCTAACCGAACACCCGACTGAAGAGATAGCTAACTGAACACCCGACTCAAGAGCTAGCTAACTGAACACCCGATTGAAGAGCTAGCTAACTGAACACCCGACTGAAGAGCTAGCTAACTGAACACCCGACTGAAGAGCTAGCTAACTGAACACCCGACTCAAGAGCTAGCTAACCGAACACCCAACTGAAGAGATAGCTAACTGAACACCCGACTGAAGATCAAGCTAACCGAACACCCGACTCAAGAGATAGCTAACTGAACACCCGACTGAAGAGATAGCTAACTGAACACCCGACTCAAGTGCTAGCTAACTGAACACCCGACTCAAGAGCTAGCTAACCGAACACCCGACTCAAGAGCTAGCTAACCGAACACCCGACTCAAGAGCTAGCTAACTAAACACCCGACTCAAGAGCTAGCTAACCGAACACCCAACTGAAGAGCTAGCTAACTGAACACCCGACTGAAGATCAAGCTAACCGAACACCCGACTCAAGAGATAGCTAACTGAACACCCGACTCAAGAGCTAGCTAACTAAACACCCGATTGAAGAGCTAGCTAACTGAACACCCGACTGAAGAGCTAGCTAACTGAACACCCGACTGAAGAGCTAGCTAACTGAACACCCGACTCAAGAGCTAGCTAACCGAACACCCAACTGAAGAGATAGCTAACTGAACACCCGACTGAAGATCAAGGTAACCGAACACCCGACTCAAGAGATAGCTAACTGAACACCCGACTGAAGAGATAGCTAACTGAACACCCGACTCAAGTGCTAGCTAACTGAACACCCGACTCAAGAGCTAGCTAACCGAACACCCGACTCAAGAGCTAGCTAACCGAACACCCGACTCAAGAGCTAGCTAACTAAACACCCGACTCAAGAGCTAGCTAACCGAACACCCAACTGAAGAGCTAGCTAACTGAACACCCGACTGAAGATCAAGCTAACCGAACACCCGACTCAAGAGATAGCTAACTGAACACCCGACTCAAGAGCTAGCTAACTAAACACCCGACTCAAGAGCTAGCTAACCGAACACCCGACTGAAGAGCTAGCTAACCGAACACCCAACTGAAGAGCTAGCTAACTGAACACCCGACTGAAGAGATAGCTAACTGAACACCCGACTCAAGAGCTAGCTAACTAAACACCCGACTCAAGAGCTAGCTAACTGAACACCCAACTGAAGAGCTAGCTAACTGAACACCCGACTGAAGAGATAGCTAACTGAACACCCGACTCAAGAGCTAGCTAACTAAACACCCGACTCAAGAGCTAGCTAACCGAACACCCAACTGAAGAGATAGCTAACTGAACACCCGACTGAAGATCAAGCTAACCGAACACCCGGCTGAAGAGCTAGCTAACTGAACACCCGACTGAAGATCAAGCTAACCGAACACCCGACTCAAGAGATAGCTAACTGAACACCCGACTCAAGAGCTAGCTAACTAAACACCCGACTGAAGAGCTAGCTAACTGAATACCCGACTCAAGAGCTAGCTAACCTAGCACCCGACTTAAGAACTAGCTAACTGAACACACAACTGAAAATTTGCTGAACACCCGAGTGAACCGCTAACAAGAATTCACACTCAACAGTTGGATCGACGTCACCTCGGTCAGTTTACATGCCACCAGTTTTAAGTGAGTAATATATAGCGTATCATTGGACATTAGTCTCCGTGAGACGTTTGTCCAACGTGAACTCAGTCTCACCTTACACAGCGCACTTGCTGATGTGAACAGTGACGTGGCGTCCCTGAACGATAACCTAGGGATCTGAGGAGGATTACGGCACATTAAGGATTATCCTCCCTGAGTAAATTAATCTCGTTGCTAATCTTTCGGCGGCACACATATCCATTACTTTCCTTTGAGAGTAGGATATTGTGCATGTAGTAGGTAGTACATTTTAGTGAGCGTTAATAAATATACTGATGTACAAAAGACAGTACACAACTGGTGTTTTGAGACTATTAAAAAATATTTCGCTAGCAATGTTCCAATTGGGTACGATATCTATGGCGTTATTGCAACACGTACACAATGAGTGTGACTTGTGAGTCACAATCAAAACACTTTTCTAAATATTACGCTGTTTTTAGGAAAACATTTTATCAAAGCATCAGGTGTGTACTTTCTTTTGAACGTCAGTTTATGTTGACCCAAATCTGATACAGGCATCTCTATTGGTGATATATACACACACGTGTAAGGAACAGGGTATTTGTTCAATGTCGTTTTGAGATATGACGTATCCCTATAGTGTAATCGATCGTCAGTGTCCTACCCGTGCCTGGGAGTTTTACAAAGCGGTAAACTTCTGATAGTTGTATCATTTCGGGTTTTCCTCCCATATTAAGCAGACCCGACGTGATATGAGTGAGTGAGTGAGTGAGTTTAGTTTTACGCCGCACTCAGCAATATTCCCGCTATATGGCGGCAGTCTGTAAATAAATGAGTCTGGACCAGACAATCCAGTGATCAACAGCATGAGCATCGATCTGCGCAATTGGGAACCAATGGCATGTGTCAACCAAGTCAGCGAGCCTGACCACCCGATCCCGTTAGTCGCATTTTACGACTGACTGACTGACTGAGTTTGGTTTTACGCCGCTTTTAGCAATATTCCAGCAACATCACGGCGGGGGACACCAGAAATGGGCTTAACACATTGTGCCCGTGTGGGGATTCGAACCCGGGTCTTCGGCGTGACGAGCCAACGCTTTAACCATTAGGCTACCCCACCGCCCCCGCATTTTACGAGAAGCATTGGTTACTGAAGATCAATATACTAACCCGGACCTTCACGGGTCGACGTGATATGACTGAAATACTGGTCTAAGTAGTTTTGAACCTAGCTCACCTCACCAAGCCGGCACACCGTGAGTTAAATACAGCCTGGTGTGAAACCCAACTCACTACATTTCCTCGTCACGCCGAAAACCCAGGCTCGATTCCCCACATGGGTACAATGTTTGAAGCCCATTTCTGGTGTCCCCCGCCTTGCTATTGCTGGAATATTGCTCAAAGCGGCGTAAAAACTAACTCACTCACTTACTCAACTTCCCTGCATTGATCCAAGTGTCTATACTTTTTTATGATATATTTGTGGAGCGCCTTATTACAGCTCTGTGGCATTAAGAACACATTATGTACACATAGACATTATTACCCCCTGTGAGTCGATAGAAAGTTTACAGTCACATGAAAATCCTATCCCATCGGGTACCCATTCACTGCTGGGTGAACGCTGGAAATTTTCAAGAAACTCACGTGCCTAATGTGAGACCACTTGTGTTACAGGACACTGAAGCCCTAGAAACGCTCAGGAGTCAAGCTGCCAAACACGCTCACCCATCCAATGACTCTCCCTGACCCACTTTGTTTAACTTTAACTGATTTGTGACCTGAGCTCTGTGCACAAGGCCACTCCCCACCAAGTAGTGTATCCATCAGGCTGAAGTAAAATTCTACGAAAATAAATAAATTTAGAGGGACAGTATAAGACTCGGTTTGTTAGCCTTTGCATTTGGGGGTCCAAGTCACGCAATATATGTCTTGGTTTGTCAGCCTTTGTATTTTGGGGTCCAAGTCACGCAATATATGTCTTGCTTTGTCAGCCTTTGTATTTTGGGGTCCTCGTCATGCCGAAGACCCGGGTTCAATTCCCCACATGATTACAACGTGTGAGGCCCATTTCTGGTGTCTCCCGCCATGATATCGGTGGAATTTGTAATGAGTTTACGAAATAAAAGGAGGCGTTTGTTTACGAGCACCTGACGATGGTGACCTTCAAAGTGAATGATGATTATGGAAATACTGTGTACTGTCATATTTAAAAAGTATTTCCTCGGGACATAAAATGTCAACTATAAGATGAAACATATTTAATTTCTCTGGGCTAAACACATTCTTGTATGAAATCCTGAAGTGGGCATAGTCGCGTTGGCGCGTTGTCCAATATCCCACGTCACAAAGAGAAATTGGTCAAAGAGTGACAATTCGAAAACGCGACGATTTCGTCATTTGTCACATTATCGCATTATCGCTCGCGTTTTTAATAATATGTAGCTGACAAAGTAAAATATGTCCCATTGTCGCATTGTTGCGCTTTGAAGACCATTTGTAACACTTTTTAAACGCGACGATGTTAATTCTAGGATTCCATTCCCATTTGATTAACAACTGCCTTTGGCATTACAATGGTATTTCATTTTATATTTGCATATATGATATTTGCATATATATGTACACTTTTTCTACCTGAACGTACTTTATAATCCACGGAGTTATCCCTTTTCATATTTTCTGAGACCCGTGGAGATCCTAGTTAGAATTAGTCTTCAGCAACCCATGCTTAGGCGACTACCGTGATCGAGTTGTCAGATTCGCTGACTTGGTTGACACATCATCCCAAATGTGTAGATCGATGCTCATGGTGTTGATAACTGGATTCTCTGGTCCAGACTCGATAATTTACAGACCGCCGACATATAGCTGGAATATTGCTGAATGCGGCGTTTAACAACAAACAAAACAAATTCGCAGAGTTTCATAAGCTTCCTTCATTAACTTTTGAAATTTGATATTTTGTGTCGGAAGAACTTCCTGATACCTCAACCTGCAAGAGCCGACTAACTGATTGGGGAGGAGGGGAGCGGCAGGGTGTGGCAACACTCCCATCATATGACCTGCCAAAAAGAACCCCAAATGTAGTATTATATACATAATCACCAGATCAGGAGAAATTGTTCAAATCGTTGTCACTGGCCAAGTTCATCTCACCCATATGGGATAATCGAATGTCAAGGTGATGGTCATCGGTTCTCAATATCTTGTATGACCCCCACGACAGTCCACAACTGGTCATCTTGTATGACCCCCACGACAGTCCACAACTGCCTGCCATCGTCGCTACATGTAACGTTAAATTGCCCTGGACGTGTACCAAGTCCGTTCTACCTGTGTGGGAGATGGCAGCCCACATCATTACACAACCGACAGCAGACCCCTCTACTTCCTGTATGCACTTTCGAGCATAACGTTCCCCACGACGTCTGCAAAAACTACGTCTTTCGTCTGTCACTAAACCAAACACGTCTCAATCGCTGTTGTGGCCATAATCTGTGTCTTTGACGCCATTGACGTTGCAGCCGACGTTGCTGATCAATCAGACTGACGCCTGCGGCGCGTAGGCGGCTCCTCACTGTCTGGGCCGAAATCCTAAGCAATCCTGGTATAGCTGTATCTGTAGAGATGGCTGTGGTGAGTCTGTCAAGTGACTGACGATCCCGTAGAAACCTGCCCTGCGCTGCAGTTGCGACACGTGGTCTGATAACGATTCCATAGTCTTGTAATGGCGTTCGGCGTTACGCGGGAAAACCTGGCTATGGCGGAAAAAACTGGCTATGTCCGAAGCCGAGTTGCCTGTCTACAGTCGGCCGATAGCATTGTTGCGTTGAGCTTCTGTTGGTAGTGGCATGTTCTGACTTTTGACTTGCGACACACTGACTGACGATTGTGATGACAGACAAATCGTTTCCATAGCCCAACAATTCATGTTGCACGTTTATTTGATGTTGGTGTGTTCGTGCGCCTCGCTCCCAGATGGTTGCAATTTTGCTTTCCCCAACCTTTTCGGTATTTTTGGGCTGTACTTTATTCTATCTACACAAATCACTCCCGACACATGCAGGCATGAGAATTTCATATTTGGTGTTCATTTTTTATAAATATCACCAAACCTCCGTCAGAAATTTGAATTTTGTTTACTTTTGCGTTTATATTTGTGCACAGTGTATTGTTGCCTTTCATCATTTTATGTTTATTGCAATTTGAAGTAATGTTTCAGTTTTATAAGAAAAACTATCCATGGTATCCCCTCCTTGGTCCAGAGACTGAGGTTTTAGCCAGGAGAGCGCTAGGCTGGTGGTTTTGATACCCGATCGCGTCATACTTCATGATGTCAAGAGATGGTTCTTGTTGTTACCTTGACTGGCATTCGGTTGTCAAGGTGATGAAGCAAGAACTGGAGTCAGTACACTGTGTATGAGCGCAGTAGTGCAGTGGTAAGGCGTCTGCCTATCAGGCTGAAGGCCCGGGTTCGATCCCCGGTGGAGGCACCTAGGTTTGGGTCCTGAGGTGGGCACATTTACGTAGTATCCTTGGACAAGATACTTAGATCCACATTGTCTCAATTCACCCAGCTGTAAAATGGACACCCGTGAGGATGTGCTGGCAATGTGAGTGTTAAGTTGATTGCGCATCATGGCTGTATGATCCCCAGGGAGTTGAAAAAGTATCGGACAGTACGATAGTGTCCTATGTGACCGGGGATAGTAATGTAATGTAGCGCCGTGAGCAGGCAATGTGCCTGGATATGAGCGCCATATAAGCGGACTATTATTATTATTATTAGTAGTAGTAGTAGTAGTAGTAGTAGTAGTAGTAGTAGTAGTATGAGTAAGGTATACACGGTAATGCTACCCACGTCGGCTAGCACTATAAAACCGGCGTCAATTGGGACTAGCACAAGCAGCCCAACACATGCATATGGCAAGCCGTTTACACATTTATTACGAAATTGAAGATATCTTCATTTGTTTTAAAGATATCTGTATTATATTTAAAGATATCTGTAAATAATTGAAGATATCTTTAATTAATTTCTCATATCCAAAATAGATTTACTGATATTTTAAAATGTTATTGAGACATGAAGAATATATTTCCTGATGTATCTAAATGTGTTCAAGATATCAACAAGACAATTACGATCATAGTGTACATACTTGTATTAGAAATTAATTCAAGATATCTTCAAGATTATTGAAGATAAAACAATTTAAGATATCAGTATTTCTTTTCTCTAAATGTGAAAACGGCTTGTCATACGTGCATCCTCGTCACTGTTAATCTTGCCGCAACTTTGAACTCTAATTCACATCACCTCTTATAGTAAATGGCGACATACAGAAATCATACTAAGGTATTGTTTGTAAGAGAATGTTTGGCCGCTCTCCACGGGGTAATATAATCTGCCATTGAGTAAGAAGCGGTTGTGTACGCTCATGCGGCTACAAATGCAATCGAGGTTATAACTACAAGATGAACCCATCCAGGGAAAGAAACCACCATCCACCCTGACACCCAAACCCCCCCACACACCTCTCTCTCTCTCACACACACACACACACACACACACACACTCACACACACACTCACTCACTCACTCACTCACTCACTCACTCACTCACTCACTCACACTCACTCACTCACACACACACACACACACACACACACACACACACACACATACACCTTTGACTCCGCCAACCGCCTCCGTGGTGTAGTGGTTTGAGGGTTTAAGATATGGTACTTGTTGGTCCCTGCCTGGCGCTCGGCATTATATGTAATAAACTGGACAAATAAAACTATGCATAAAAAGTCATTTGATTCGGCCAAACTTTACAAACGTTTTCGAAACGATGAAAGGAAGGGAAAAATCGCCCAAAAGACTACAACGTCCAAAAAAACTCCGATATTCCTATCAAATACAGCACATCAAATAACCATTTCTTGTTAGGTTCATTTTAGCCACAATCAAACATACTTCGCCCGACAGGTTACTACACCATATCTTGCCATACCCAACATTTGTAAAATAACCCAATAATAATGTGGACTGTGTGAGAGGAGGAGCTAAAAAAATGTCCCCAGAAAAACAGTGCAAAACCTTCCACTCCATAATGGACATAACACAAATTAAGTTATTGTCTCATTGTGTCCAAGTTTGTTGCAAAACAAGCAAACATTTGAGATACACATTGCAATCAAATTTCTTCATGTTACAATGACAGCTTCGAGATTACTGCAAGTTGGAACAGAAAAGGATGGTCAGTTTCCTGATGTTGTAATTACGTTTAATACTTTACAACTGGTATAAATAAACAATGAATACAAACAATTCCTTCTGTAATACATAACTTGACATACTTCCTTCCATGAATCCAGATACCAACATTCCAGTAGTGCATGGTAAAATATATATGCTATCATCACATCACATTTACACAAATTTATCTTGGTAGTTAAATCCTCATGCATACGCACAAGCATTCGTCTTCTCTGTCCGGGTCTCGTATAAGAAGAGCCTAACTTGTTACACAACAACCATTTAAGAAGTCGAACAGCAAGAGGTCATGAAAAGGCCCAGTGTCTGAAGACGAATTGCTCAGATTAATGTTGAATTGCAAGGACACTTATAGTCTGTTTGCAGTGAAAACGTACCGATGAATTTCACTCTAAACAAAAAAGTAAATCCATTAAAGCGAAATTAAGATTGCAAATCATCATAATTTTACCTTGCCAATTGAACATTCAAATTTCAGAATTTTATTCAACTTAGGATAAAAGTTGTTTAACAAACGATCATAGTTTCAAATCGCTATTATTGGTTTGTATTACAAGGGGGTATGCACATAAGATGAAACACCGAGAACAAGTAGGGCTGGTCTAAGTTAACGCTATTCACGTACAGCACGTGCATTTGTTTCACTGTTCCATCTACTGCGCTTACCCCTTTGTAATACAAACCAATAATAGCGATTTGAATCTATGATCGTTTGTTAAACAACTTTTATCCTAAGTTGAATAAAATTCTGAGATTTAAATGTTCATTAGGGAAGGTAAAATTAGGAGGATTCGCAATCTTAATTTCACTTAATTTGATTTACATTTTTGTTTAAAGTTAAATTCATAGGTACGTTTTCGCTGCAAACAGACTATAGGTCAGTGTGTCCTGTGTCGGCGCCCACGACACTCAGCTTCTGGGAACAGACAGAACCCAGGAAGAATGACGCGTGTTGTTGAAAAAGACGATTATGCATATGACTCATCTACGGATTAAAATATTACGATGCTAAAACAAGATTCTATTTTAAGCGTATGTCGGTTGAAAGGAACATATGGGGCCGAAACTTTTATATTTTGTCTATTTGAGTTGGGTTGTGGTTGCTGAGATGTTACAGCATGAAATAGAATGTTGGAGTTGAGATTTTATAGAATGGAATAGAATGTTCGAGTTGAGATTTTATAGACTGAAATAGAATGTTGGAGTTGAGAATTTATAGAATGGAATAGAATGTTCGAGTTGAGATTTTATAGAATGGAATAGAATGTTGGAGTTGAGATTTTATAGAATGGAATAGAATGTTGGAGTTGAGATTTTATAGACTGAAATAGAATGTTGGAGTTGAGATTTTATAGAATGGAATAGAATGTTCGAGTTGAGATTTTATAGACTGAAATAGAATGTTGGAGTTGTGATTTTATAGAATGGAATAGAATGTTGGAGTTGAGATTTTATAGAATGGAATAGAATGTTGGAGTTGAGATTTTATAGAATGGAATAGAATGTTGGAGTTGAGATTTTATAGAATGGAATAGAATGTTGGAGTTGAGAATTTGTATAGACTGAAATAGAATGTTCGAGCTGAGATTTTATTGAGAATTTATAGAATGAAATAGAATGTTCGAGTTGAGAATTTATAGAATGAAATAGAATGTTCGAGTTGAGATTTTATAGAATGAAATAGAATGTTCGAGTTGAGAATTTATAGAATGAAATAGAATGTTCGAGTTGAGAATTTATAGAATGAAATAGAATGTTGGAGTTGAGGTTTTATAGAATGAAATAGAATGTTCGAGTTGAGATTTTATAGAATGAAATAGAATGTTCGAGTTGAGATTTTATAGAATGAAATAGAATGTTCGAGTTGAGATTTTATAGAATGAAATAGAATGTTTGAGTTGCTTACTGTTGCTATGATGTAAGTTATTTTTCATACAGCTGAAGAAAAAATGAGTCTTGCAGACATACTACGGAATTACTAAAGGAAACGTATTTGAATTTAGAAAAGGGTTTTATCTGAAGCTAATATACACAGAGGCACATACGCACTCACAAACAAAAAGGGAGGTGTGGTAGCCTAGTGTTTAAAGCGTTCGCTTGTCACACAGAAGACCCGAAGATTCCCCACATGGGTACAATGTGTGAAGCCAATTTCTGGTGTCCCTCGCAATAATAATGCAGGAATATTGCTAAAAGCGGCATAAAACTAAACTCAATCACTTACTCATTTCATGGGTTATTACACCTTCAAGGTACTGGTGATTCTTGAAAAATATAAATATAAATATAAAAAAATGAATAAACTTAATCACTCACAAACAGAAAAAAACACACTGAGAGACACACAGACACACACTCAAACCAACAACACACAGACACGTACACACTCACACAGAGAAAGAGACGATTTCGCTGAGATTCATATAACAGTAATCATTATCAAAACGTTATTGCAAATCGGTAAGGACAGTAATCACGTATACAACCAGCTAACCAGTAAATTGATTGAAGCATGTTCAGAAAGGGCTATGTTTGAAGTTCAGTGACATTAAATACCTCTTTTGTGTAAGGTGCATTCACATCTGCAAAACAAGGTTGGGACACTACAGTTTTGATTAATTACTCTGCATCCTTAAAAGTAGACCGAAGAATACACAGTGGATTTAATGTCAAAGCAGGCAATTCAGAACGAAAGATGTAATAGACGTCATGACATTAACCATCACAGATAATGACACATCCAGTTATCAAAGTCAGTAAACGTGCGACATTACTCAAGTGCAGTGACGTCTCTTTGAAATTACGTCATCGTGGCATGACGTCAACTGCAGATAAGGGTTTCCTTCCTTTGTTAGCCAAAATGAATTTTTCAGGTGAGTTGTACATACATGTTTCCTCTGGCCACATTTGTACAATATCACGCTATTGGAAAATAAATTCGTGAACATATTATCAAATTAATTAAAAAATAAAATAAATTGTCTTCCATACCACCAGACGCGGATGGCACCGCCGATGGTGTCTGTAAAGCCTGGTGGGCGAGCTGGGGGGAATGGTGGGCGAGCTGGCTAAGTGATCCAGCGAGCATGAGGTGCCGGGATCGAGCCCACCTGTGACCGGGTGTAAAACCCTTGGAGTCAACTTTGTGTGCAGACTCTTTCAGTGTTGTCACAACCCCTAGTGTACAGTACACAACCCTGTGCACTTAAAAGAACCCACGAATCCGTTGGTATATGACCAGATGGTGGCCACATGAATACGTGCAAACACCTAGTTGCGGGTATAGCAACGTGCAGTAAACTTGGACAAAATACTGTGACTATGTGTCCCAGTCCACCCAGCTGTGAATGGGTACATCGTACGGATGGGAAAGCCGCAATAACTCGGTGCGCCTAGTGGCTGCAAGAGTTGTATGCTCCCCAGGGAGTTGAGATTGATAATAAGATGAGCCGTTGAGATTGACATCCAATGATTAAGGGAAAAAAACTACCAGCGCCATGAGCGTGCACTAGTGCGTGGATATGTGCGCTATATAAATATTCAATAATAAATAATAAAATAAAATAAAGCCATGATCCTGGGTTTGAATTCGGGCATGCCCAGACTATTAGTTTCGTCACCATGGCAATGTGTTCTACCAAAGTAATAGTAATGCATCGCTTCTGGTTTTCCTCCCTTATCAAGCTGACATCCTGTAAAACTCTAACTCACCAGTTCTTGAAGCAAGCTAGATTTCAGGGTTATGCTATTTTTGAACTAAAAAACAAGAACAGTTTCCGTGTCAATGATGACATATTGCACATTGTCTTGCATGTTATCTTGCAGGACGAGACAAATGGCGTGTTGTGTCGCCTACAGCAGGATGTTCGTCGCCTGAAATCACATAAACACACCTCCATATATGTTCCTGCATTCAACTGTACGACGTATAACATGGCGTTTTCTTTAAAAAATATTTCTTGACGTGAAAATGAATAATTATAACATGTTGTAAACAAAATTGCTGACATCTACTGACAGGTATGTGGTAAGGCATCTACTGGCTAAACATGCGGTTGAGACGAGAACACAAAGACAAGTGTAAGCATCGATTAGATTCACAATAAACCGGAAAGCACGGTATATTATATCATATCATATCATATCATATCATATCATATCATATCATATCATATCATATCATATCATATCATATCATATCATATCATATCATATCATATCATATTATATTATATTTATTTATTACATTACATTACATTACATTATTTTA
Source organism: Haliotis rubra (assembly GCF_003918875.1). Classification (NCBI taxonomy): domain Eukaryota; kingdom Metazoa; phylum Mollusca; class Gastropoda; order Lepetellida; family Haliotidae; genus Haliotis; species Haliotis rubra. The sequence continues at coordinate 58,988 of NW_025765077.1, read as the reverse complement.
TATATCAAGAAACACTGCGTGTCCATGTGCGTGTTCATCAAGAGAAGAGACATATCTACTATTTTATATCTCGTTGGACATTCATCAAGAAATACGTTCTACCTACTATTCCATATACCTTAGGACATTCATCAAGAAATACGTTCTACCTACTATTCCATACACCTTAGGACATTCATCAAGAAATACGTTCTACCTACTATTCCATACACCTTAGGACATTCATCAAGAAATACGTTCTACCTACTATTCCATACACCTTAGGACATTCATCAAGAAATACGTTCTACCTACTATTCCATATACTTTAGGACATTCATCAAGAAATACGTTCTACCTACTATTCCGTACACCTTAGGCCATTCATCAAGAAATACGTTCTACCCACTATTCCATACACCTTAGGACATTCATCAAGAAATACGTTCTACCTAATATTCCATACACCTTAGGACATTCATCAAGAAATACGTTCTACCTACTATTCCATACACCTTAGGACATTCATCAAGAAATACGTTCTATCTACTATTCTATACACCTTAGGCCATTCATCAAGAAATACGTTCTACCTACTATTCTATATACTTTAGGACATTCATCAAGAAATACGTTCTGCCTACTATTCCATATACTTTTCCATAATTACTATATAAATTAATATGTAATTAGCAAATAATTTTAGTGAATAAGAAATATGTATCATCAAACAAATGAAATGAAATCAACAAGAAATTATTAATGACTCAAAGCATTGTCGAGGGGCTTTTGACAGGGGTGCTCAAATTAGCGAGGGGCTTTTGTCCAGATTGGCTTTTGGTCGAGGGTTTTTTGTACCAACGGGCTTTTGTCCTGAGGGGCTTTTGGTCGGTCCCAAAAATTCGACCTACAATTTCATATAATTTAGAACATTCATCAATAGGACAATGTATCTACTATTTTATATACTATAGGACCATCATCAACGCAAACGTTCTACCACACTTTCATATGATATGGAACATTCATAATGAGGATAATATATCTACCATTCCATATACTGTACTATATGATATTCATCAAGAAAAACATTCTACCACAATTCCATCTAATTCAGAAGATTCACCAAGAGGACAATATATCTACTACTCCACTTGCTATAAGACATTAAATATGCAGCTATATCCAGAACTTCCAAAAGGAGGAAGCAATATACCCAGGATACCATATGCTATAAGACATTATATCTGCAGTTATATCCAGAACTTCCTAAAGGAGGAAGCAATATACCCAGGATACCATATGCTATAAGACATTATATCTGCAGTTATATCCAGAACTTCCAAAAGGAGGAAACAATATACCCAGGATACCATATGCTATAAGACATTATAATCCAGTTATATCCAGAACTTCCAAAAGGAGGAAGCAATATACCCAGGATACCATATGCTATAAAACATTATATCTGCAGTTATATCCAGAACTTCCAAAAGGAGGAAGCAATATACCCAGGATGCCATATGCTACAGCAAGTCTGTCCGGAGACGACAATACGTCTCTTATTCCTTATTCTGAAGGAAATGTGTCAGGAGACGACACTTATGGAATGTCTATGTGTGACAAGACCTGACACATACGGCGATGCCTGTCAAAATAAACTTATCAATGAAGTTGTTTATGTAATATGTTTTATGCTTTAGGTGACAGAATAACTGCACGTATGACTCACAGCGCAAGTATGTAGATTAAAGGTGCCCCAAGGTCGTAAATAAGCCAAACAACAAGCTTATCGCTCAAATGTAAAGTCATCGGTGCAAAAAACCTTTATGATATGATGACGTGTTCAGTGGCGTCTGCCGTCTCATTACCATGGTACTGTTGACCTCTGACAGTTTTCTTTTATTTTCATCTATACTGTTCATGATCGATTAGAAAAAAAACAACGGGAAGAGATTTAGAATGCATTTACAGAATAATTAGGCTTGGGAAACTAGGGATTTCGATGAGACGTTGTTCAATGGGGAATGATTTGACAAAGTTAGGTGAATATGTATTATAAGATCTGACTGGAAATAGCAGTGTATGTATGTATGTATGTATGTATGTATGTATGTATGTATGTATGTATGTATGTATGTATGCATGCATGCATGCATGCATGCATGCATGCATGTATGTATGTATGTATGTATGTATGTATGTATGTATGTATGTATGTATGTATGTATGTATGTATGTATGTATGTATGTATGTATGTATGCATGCGTGTGTGTGTGTGTGTATGTATGTATGTATGTATGTATGTATGCGTATATGTGTGTGCGTGTGTGCGTACATGTGTGTGTGAGAGAATATGATTTTACGCCGCTTAAAGCAATATTAAAGCAATAGCACGCATTATGTTATAAACACACACACAGTCATACAGACTTGTACACACACACACAAACACATACACAAAGAGATAGAGAAAGAGAGACATACTGACACAGAGAAACACGCACACTGTCATAGATACACACACACATACATTATATTCTTCACCACGTGACATGTGTTCTATCAAATACAATTGTATTTGAGGCTATGAGGCCGAAATACTGAATAAATATATATCGATATATATATGTAGAGGGGAAGGGTGACAGACAGACACAAAGAGACACGCACACTGTCACGCATTTACTATCACACATGCCATCCTAGTCTGTCTCACAGTCCCTGAACCACATTATTTTCCCTACTGCCAAGCCCTCTCTGCAGTGCTAAAGCCCTAAATGAAGCAAGTCTACATTTCCTCAGGTTCAGGTTCTGAATCTCTGGTCTCCCAAGGGCTCCTTTTCAATATAAATGGGCTTGTTTGTTACTATCAAAATTATATATATTCAGAGACTAAGCATTAGTCTAATGCCATCCCACTTTAACACTAAACATTAGCCTTCGCCATCACCAATACACACACTCACACACAAAGTATCACGCTTGTCATTACAGGATAAGTTAAACGTTAGATTCTGACATTAATTATCTCACACGCATATTCACGGGGAATAATAACAGTCATAAACACGTGTCATACTAAATCGATAATGGTTGATGAATATATTTATTTCACAAAGACTTACATTAAGTAACAGTTAATCTAATAAGTGTGTAACAATTTGTCTACATATTAATGAAAGCCACAAAACCCACATCTTTCAGAAATCTACAAGAGTCAACACAAACACTTAAGAACTACTTGTGAAAGTGTGCATGTCATCTTGAGATTCAAATATTTGACACGACCCAAAAGAAAAAAGTGGAATTTATTTAGCAACTTTGAACATTAGTTTTTGAATGATGCCAATATATTTTTATGCAAGTGAACAATGTTACGTTTTTTTCAGATGTTCGAGAGGCGTAAAGTGTCTTGCTGAACCAGAAAAGCATCAACTTACATGCTGCCCTTGAAGAGACAAGAACAAAAGAAACTGAAATGGCATGCATCTTATGCTCTGTGGACAAACTTCAGGTCGGGGCTCTTAGGTAGCCTAGTGGTTAAAGCGTTCGCTCGTCACGCCGAATGCACGGGTTCGATTGTGAAGCCCATTTCTGGTGCTGGTTCTGGTGCTGGAACATTGCTAAAAGCTAAATATTGTTCACTAACTCACCCAACTTCATCCCAAAATACAAGACAGAAGATGAGTGAGTGAGTGAGTTTAGTTTTATGTCGCACTCAGCAATATTCCAGCTATATGGCGGCGGTCTGTAAATAATCGAGTCTGGACCAGACAATCCTGTGGTCAACAGCATGAGCATCGATATGCGCAATTGGGAACCGATGACATGTGTCAACCAAGCCAGCGAGCCTGACCACCCGATCCCGTTAGTCGCATTTTACGACAAGCATAGTCGCCTTTTGTGGCAAGCATGGGTTGCTGAAGACCTATTCTACCCCGGATCTTCACAGGTCGGCAGAAGATGAAGAAGGCAATGAAACAGCGACACAGAACATCACCAGGAAAGCATGTTCTTCAAGCAACATGGGGCCGTGGGAAGCCTGGTCGTTTTATGTGTCGCTAGTCACGCCGAAGACCGAGTTCGATTCCCCACATAGGTACAATGTGTGAAGGCCATACCTGGTATCCCCCGCCGTGATATTGCTGGAAAATTGCTAAAATCGGTGTAAAACATAACTCACTCACTCAAGCAACACGATGACCAATCAGAAGCAGGTTGTAAAGACCAGAGATTAACCAGTCTCAGATATCCTTATATCAAATATACAAATGGATCACTGAAAATCAGTGATGGTACCAAGACAAACGAAAAGGTTTGACATGTCTTGTTAGACTGGCAGTATCCGCCAATCACGTTTGCATATAAATGAGTGCTTCTTGTCCTGGGGGCGGTGGGGTAGCCTAATGGTTAAAGCGTCCGCTCGTCATGCCGAAGACCAGGGTTCGATTCCACACATGGGTGCAATGTGCGAAGCATAATTTTTGTGTCCCCTGCCATGATATTGTGGAATATGGCTGAAAGCGGCGGAAAACCATACTCATTCACTCACTCCTGTCCAACTCCACATCAGGCAGTACTCGTGGTTTTACAGAAAGACGTCGTAATGAAGACAAATTCTGCCTCAAAACGGATCTCTCAACAAAACAAAAAAACAGAAAAGAAGGGTGACAACATGATTGAAATTGCGGCTATATTAAGGTAACAGTACAAAATCAACACCACTTTCTTCTTGGAACATCCCATTGTGTAACACCTCCAGTACACTACATTTATTTACCTGTCTGAGAGTGGACTGCGCCGTGAGTGACAGGTGCTTGAATCTTCGTTGACGTGTACTGATGGAGAGGCCCGGAGACGCGAATGTATGGCAACTTTGATCGGGGGTACCGCAGACAGCCGTCATAAGGGGCTTGCTGCAGAGGAAGGACACAAACCGAGAAAGGGGGTGCAAGAGAACGGACGCGGTCCTGGGTATGCTGAGTGGTCCAGTGGAAGGATAACAATGGTTAAAGTGTCTCTTCTTTTCCTCGTCTCACTTTTGAACGAGAAGTTTAAGCTGAAAGGTGAGTTTCACTTAAACATTATATTTAAATAATCACAGAACTTTATTTAAAGCAATTTGTACATATCATGACAAAATCAGCAAAACCGTCATTACTTTAACGAAATTAATATAGGATATTTATATCCACGCAACTAGTGCATGCTCAAGGCTCTGGCATTTTTTCCCCCGATCATTGGATGTCAGTCTCAACGGCACATCGTATTATCAATCTCAACTCCCTGAGGAGTATACAACTCTTGTTGCCACTAGACGCACCGAGTTTTTGTGGCTTTCTCGTCCTAACGAGGTTAGGAAATGTAATTATACTTATACTTACGAGCTTTCTTTCTGTAAAATGTGGTTATTAATACCTTATGAACACAGCATCATGAAAATACCAATGTTTTTCGTAACATATGTTATATTTGTTATTACACTTTCTTAGTAAGGTACAGATTCTAGTACTTTTGTTGGGTTTAGTCCCATCCGGGATTCGAACCCGCACCCTCAGTGTCAGGCACCTAACCGCCTGACCCGCTCAGCCACCGCGGTTTCCACTAGAATCTGTAATTTACTAAGAAAGTGTAATCCCATATATAACATATGTTGCGTTTGACTACATCCTACATGACATTGTGTATTCAAACGTTTTTCGGTAATAAAGTCCTTAAGATTCGACAAAATAGCTCAAGTTGTGTTCTGAAATGCGTACAGATGCAAATGCTAAGTCCGCATCCTCATTTTAGATGAGACCCGAGTTTGATTCCCCACATGTGTGCACTGTGTGAAGCCCATTTCTGGTGTCCCCCGCCCTGATATTGCTGGAATATTGCTAAAAGCGGCGTAAAACCATATTCACTCACGTATTATTTATATTATAATAATATAATAAGGCGCTGAACTCAACGTCGCATGCCTTAAGCGCATACAACAAGGACAATATTATACTGTATAACCCGGATGTATGTTTCCAAAATATTGTTTCACAATAACCAAAAAGTGAAATTATTTTAGTCGATTTTAATTTGAAAATAAGTTAGTGGTATTTGTTTAAAGGTAACAATAAACATGCTTAGTCGATTTTCATCGTTACATCGCACCACGAACGATGCTTCTGTATAAAAGGTTCGCGATCAGCATTCTGGTTTGTTGTTGTGGCTTCCAAGGTTAATGGGTGGGATTATCTTACGGCGGAACAGGTTTGGGGGATTCACTGGTATCTTTACGAGAAACTTACGTTATTTTATTTTGAAGAATGTGCTGACATTATGGGTTAAAGCGTTCGTTTCAGTTTATGACTGCATAGACATCCGACTGTGGCCATTTGTGGTGAGCCAAATTTAGTCGTGAGCGGCCCCGACAATGGATCGGGGGGATTTGGTTGATTGTGTGTCATCGCGTCCCAGTTGCGCGGAATGATGCTCGTGTTGTTAGTCACTGGATTGTATGGTCTAGACCCAACCGACGTCATATAAGAGGACCATAGCTCTGTGCGGCGGTGAGTGAGTGAGTTTGACGGCGCACTGTGTGTTTGTTGTTTAACGCTGCACTCAGCAATATTCCAGCTATATGGCGGCGGTCTGTAAATAATCAAGTCTTGACCAGACAATCCAGTGATCAACAGCATGAGCATCGTTCCCCGCAATTGGGATACGATGACATGTGTTAACCAAGTCAGTGAGCCTGACCATCCGATCTCGTTAGTCGCCTCTTACGACAAGCATGGGTTACTGAAGATCAATTCTAACTTCACGGGTTGCGCGGCGATGAACATCTAACAAACAAATCATATACTTGAACACAAATTGGGTTTGTTTCATTCTGGTATCTACATATCGGAGGTATGGCCCAGTGGATTCGCTTGTCATGAGTTCGATTCCCCTCATGGACACAATGTATGAAGTCCATTTCTGGAATCACAGTGACAGTATTGCTGGAATACCGACGTAAAACATTATTCACTCACTCAATAATTCTCACACTCAATAGATAGATATATGTTCAGAGCAATAATTCTTAAAGATATATATTTCGTGATTTTGCAATGCCGTTGTGAGTGAAGTTCTGCATTTCCACTTCATTTATGTGAAGTGATGTTATTCTATTTCTTTTGACAAAGTCGTCACGATATGGATGCAATATTGCCGATGTGACGTTAAACAATAACTCACTCACTCACTCACTCTTGTGACAAAGATACAACTATAGAACTGTCATATTTCTTTGAGACGAAGAACGTATAGCTGTATCAATGACGTCACTGAAATACCTGCGCCCAACGCTGCTATGATGTACATGTGGATTTTCATATTTCCGTTTCTTTTCTTTATTTTTCTTTTTTTTCATTTTTTTGTGGGGGGCTGTCAAAGACGTTCCGCATTTCACGACTATTAATGTTTCATCCTCCTTTGAGATGAGTCAGTCAAATACCCACTTGAAGCTTTACAAGGATGTGTTTCCGACGTCTATTACCACCAAATGCAAATCTTGGAGGCCTCATCTCTTCAAACTGTCAGCTGTTTTGTCAGTGTCTCGCTCACACGAAGCTCTCGTTGCATACTTTCTATGTTCCCAGACAGGAAACAGCTAAATATAATGTACATTTAAACATGAAATATCTCATACTTCCTATTTGTCTTTGGAAAGAAATGTATCATGAATAAGTATCATAATCATAATTAAAATATGCTGATGCTGATAATGACATTCAGCAGCAGCAGCATGACTATCCTCAATAAATTTGTATCAATTTCAACGATAACAACTTTTCTCAACTTTGATTCCACTTCAATGAACTTCATATTAACAAAATACATATGGTATTCACTATTTTAATTTTGCTTTTATTGTTCATACCTTTTTGGTACCAGAAATGTTCATTTCTTTCTAAATTTATCAAAGACCCTCTCTGTTCGTCGTGTCAGCCGGGGCTTTGTCCAGTCCTCAAGGTCGTAGTAGGAACATGTCAAGCGGTCAGTAGCACTTGACCTGATGATGTATGACCAAGTACACCTAGGTCGTCCTAACCCTGGACAGTGGTCACGCAGGTCACGTGGTACAGCCGACCCCTGTTTATTGCCATCTAACCTCAGTAAGTGCTCTTTATGCTACTGGGTTCAGACAGGGTTGTGTTATAGGCCCTCTATTATTCATTTAAAATGTTTCCGGTTGTAGAAACGAATATGAACATTAATTAATAATGTCCTCTTAGGCAACGGTTATGCATTATGAACGGGGAGAGGGGTTACACACATACACAGACCCAGTTATATAATTTCACTTCAAAGCGCATGCACCCGACATACATTCCTGTCTTTGTAATTGACCTTAACTTTGTGCTATTAGAGGGAGATGTTATATGAATGGCTAAACGGGTTCTGTCGTGAATGTGTTTCCCTGAAAGTAGAGCAACCAAATTAATCAGAGCGCATTGTACAACCGACACTGTACATACAGGTGCACGTGATAATAGTGTTCCAACTCAACTGTGTATTACGAAACGTTAACCTGAAATGTCAGTGTTATAATCTAACACAATAGAAACCCTTTGTCTGAAATAAAACGTGTTTAAAAACAATTTTATGAGAAAATATAAAATATCCCAAGATACGAATTCTGTGGAGGATTACTGGCGTTTGTTCTTTAATCCACATTTTCTTCTAATTTTTAACCTAACAGGAACAAGTAACAATCAATCTTATTTCTTTTTTTCAAGTGAAGTTAGCGATGTTATATCCAAAACGTTAACTGTACTTGTGCTAAGTCAGCTCTCAAAGAATATATTTACATGATTTTAAAATTTTTAAGTATATTATTAAACTTTTAAAAATGGCGTCTTTACACATAGTAAGCAAATGCTGGTGTTTATTTTAGACATTTTGTCTTTGAAAATCACTATATGAAGTTTCACCACACGTTTACGCCATTTCAAGTAAGGTAGGGGTCATGTGGTTGCAAATTCAACTCTCATCCCAGTCTTAAATAAACCGTTCCATTTTTACAACCCACCCCCTTCATCACATATCAGGATAATTTCAATTCGGAGAAAGGTTTTGGATTATATTCTTACTCCTTCATCAGGTAAAGGAAAACTCTAGGAAACAGATAGTTTATTCTGTCAGAACCTAAAACATATATATCCAAGAAAGCCCATGCTAGTCTAGAATATGTGGTAAGTCTAGATTTCCACAGTTTCAGGATCTGAAAATGTATTATGTCTCTGGGCGCCTTTTCATTATATTTCATGATTATTTTTATAAACATTTTTTTCTGCAAATATGTTCAGTGACTAGATGTTGGCCTACAGAGAGCTGTATCAGTACATCAGAAACAACAACAGTGATACGATAACAACAGTGATACGATAACAACAGTGATACGATAACAACAGTGATGCGATAACAACAGTGATACGATAACAACAGTGATGCGATAACAACAGTGATACGATAACAACACTGATAAGATAACAACACTGATAAGATAACAACAGTGATACGATAACAACAGTGATAAGATAACAACAACGCTTTTACCAATCATCGATAATTAAACCACTAGGAAACAGATAGTTTAGTCCATTAGACCCTAAAACAAATATATCCAAGAAAGCCCATGCAAGTCTAGAATATGTGGCAAGTCTAGATTTCCACAGTTTCAGGATCTGCAATGAAAAACGTCCCTTGCTCCTTTTCATTACATTTTATGATTATTTTATTGAACAGTTTTCTCTGTAAAATATGTTCAGTGACTAGACGTTGTCCTACAGAGGGCTGTACATGTGAAACAACGTGGCCTTCACCAATCAGCGCCAATTAACTGATGAGCTTCCTTGTTGTTATCTTACCTCTGTTGTTGCTTCACATGTACAAATACAGCTATCTGTTTTTGACAAGCAAATATCTTAAAATGAATTACTATACGAAATGGTTTCCAATGGCAGGATCACCATGTAAGCACAAGCAGTTGCCCTAAGTCTCATTGTTGTTGTTTAACATGTACAGAAATAGCTATCAGCTTTGACACAGCAAATATCTTTATTAAAATGAATTATTACACGAAATCGTTGCCAATAGCAGGAGTACAATGTAAGCACAAGCAGTTGCCCTAATCCTCTGAGCGAAGATGTCATGGACATGTATAGCTATGTTTCCTTTTTTACATTCACCGGAGGGAGCAACAATATACTCCGGAGCGTCGTGTTCCTCAAAATAAAGAAGTTGACCTCCATAAATTCTCGCCTTTGTGTGCATCGCTTCTAAATGCCCTTCACTTTAATGTCAATTATGCATTGAAGGTTACGTGTGGCCTATGATCGTGGTCATTCTGAACTGCAAGAGGTCAAACAAGATGGTCATATTGGTCAAGTAGGGGTGGATGCAGCTCACGCTCGGACAGCCAGGCCTGTTTAAGCATTCAGATCTATTCTTGGCTTTTTCAGAGCAATATCAGACCGATTTATGATAGAGTGTCATGTTTCAAGAAAGAACGTGAAACTAATTAATGAGAGGGTTGACCCAGTAAAAACAGTAAGTTGAGTGACACGCATATCTGTTTAAAGGTATAATGGCGATACAGAATCCTTCATCACTTTCACCTAAAAGCCAGTGTTTGCCCTTAACCCTAAAAAGCTGCAGGCCCTAAGGACCCAGAATCCTTCATCACCTTCACCTAAAAGCCAGTGTTTGTCCTTAACCCTAAAAAGCTGCAGGCCCTAAGGACCCAGAATCCTTCATCACCTTCATCTAAAAGCCAGTGTTTGCCCTTAACCCTAAAAAGCTGCGGGCCCTAAGGTCCCAGAATCCTTCATCACCTTCACCCAAAAGCCAGTGTTTGCCCTTAACCCTAAAAAGCTGCGGGCCCTAAGGTCCCAGAATCCTTCATCACCTTCACCTAAAAGCCAGTGTTTGCCCTTAACCCTAAAAAGCTGCAGGCCCTAAGGACCCAGAATCCTTCATCACCTTCACCTAAAAGCCAGTGTTTGCCCTTAACCCTAAAAAGCTGCGGGCCCTAAGGACCCAGAATCCTTCATCACCTTCACCTAAAAGCCAGTGTTTGCCCTTAACCCTAAAAAGCTGCGGGCCCTAAGGTCCCAGAATCCTTCATCACCTTCACCTAAAAGCCAGTGTTTGCCCTTAACCCTAAAAAGCTGCGGGCCCTAAGGACCCAGAATCCTTCATCACCTTCACCTAAAAGCCAGTGTTTGCCCTTAACCCTAAAACGCTGCGGGCCCTAAGGACCCAGAATCCGTCATCACCTTCACCTAAAAGCCAGTGTTTGCCCTTAACCCTAAAAGCCAGTGTTTGCCCTTAACCCTAAACGCTGCGGGCCCTAAGGACCCAGAATCCGTCATCACCTTCACCTAAAAGCCAGTGTTTGCCCTTAACCCTAAAAAGCTGCAGGCCCTAAGGACCCAGAATCCGTCATCACCTTCACCTAAAAGCCAGTGTTTGCCCTTAACCCTAAAAAGCTGCAGGCCCTAAGGACCCAGAATCCTTCATCACCTTCACCTAAAAGCCAGTGTTTGCCCTTAACCCTAAAACGCTGCGGGCCCTAAGGACCCAGAATCCTTCATCACCTTCACCCAAAAGCCAGTGTTTGTCCTTAGCCCTAAAACGCTGCGGGCCTTAAGGGCCCAGAACCATAAAAGGTTGTGGGTCCTGATCAGAATGCGTAGGCCCTATATTTTAGCTACAATATATACATAATTCCCAGCAAACAAAAATATGTGACAACTTACAAACTGAGTCAAATAGTTTAATTTAGAAATTTGAATTAGAATTTACTAAATATTTTCTGAAAAATAATACTCTTAGTTATCGTTGATGAAAAAGCTGGCCATAAGGACCCGCAGAAAACAAAAGCTAAGGACTAACGTTAATTTCGAACGCTGCCAAAAGCTGTAAAGTGATGTAAATAGAAACTCAATTATAAGGAGTTTTTTATCATGTTAATTTTTCAGGCAAGAAAGGTACATCATTCTATTCCACTTAGGTAGAGAATTCATTTCACACATTAACGTATCATCTATTAAGGTATTTGTCGTAGTTTCGTTTTCGAATTTATCATAAAAGGTATGTAGAATCTGTTTATGAACTGCTAAACTGCACACAGCGTTGTTGTTGCTTTCAAAAAAGTTTATAGTAGCGGGGGAAATTTCCAAAATGGGCGCATCCGATACACAAATGATGATTGATGCAATTTCCTATTTTGGCTCGTGCCTTGTACTCTTAGATCCTGTTCCAGAAAGAGATTTAAGCGCTACAACCATCACAAGTGTGTGTGTTAAGATATGGTGCTTACGACTATCTTAGCCCTAAGATAGGTTTGTAAAATAGGGGCCTGTGTCTTCTCGGGTGAAACCTTTGAATGCGTCAGGTACCACCTATGAGGCAGGATAAGCTCACCTTGTAGGAAAACTTGATATACAAAATCGCTTTACGGATCTAAGAGAGCAGTCATACAGAAAGACAAGTATGTACAAAAACTCCATCAAGATAGGACAGTAGAAGTTGGAACATTATGGTGATCATATTTGTCTTTTTACATAATGCGCAATATCTGTTTCTGTTGGTGGTCTGAAGTCCGAAATTTATCATAAGCTCAGTAGCATATTTAAGTATGCTGAGTCAGCGAAATGTTTGGTTCGGGGCGTTAAAACTGACCCCACCGTTTGTTATAAAACACTGTTTCCCAATATTTTGCTTTATTTATAAACATCGGAATCTCCGTACTTTTAAACAGCAGTCGCAATTCCAAATGATCTAACTGGATTTTCCGGTCCGTCGATCACTGGATTGTCTGGTTTGTTTACAATCCGCCTTTACATTGCAGGAATACAGCTGTGTTAGGTCAGGCCAATGTATTTCCATTCTGAGGCATATTGTGTGAATGGCAGGGCAGGACAGGACATGTTTAACCTTCTCGTGAACACCTAGTGTTATCACAGATTTTCAGTGATTCATTCGTATCATTGTCACAGCTATTTTTGCCTTTACACCAAAGGGAATTCGTTTGTTTTGTTTGTTTCTTTTGTTCATTTAATATTTCTGAATGTACATTATCTTCTTTTTTTTCTTTTTTTTTAATTAAACTTGTTTTCAGTTCTTTTTTGGGAAAGGGGTCTTGTTTGTAAGGGGCGTGCGGCGGGGGGATGTACTTGTTTGGTGTGTATTTTTAATTTTGTTTTTTAATTTTGCACTAACCCCCTTTCCACTTCACCTCATCTAGTTTCCTCGCCACTTTACCACACACGACACCCCGAGAACATATTCTATCCCAGCAATGTATACGGACATAACAAGTTTATTTTTGTTAACAATCACTTTCACACACACACACAAACAAAAAGTAATAATAAGGTTAACATAACATACACAGGTTCTGAGTTCCTTAAACTACAGCAACTATAGCTAAAACTTATCCGACAAATAAAGAGGATCTTTAAAGCAAGATTCACACCATCACGTGCCAAAGTTGTAATAAAAGTGTCTAGTATTTACATCAAATGAGACTAGAATGCGGCTTAACTTTCTAACACAAGGGATATGTGTCAAAAATGATTTTTAATACTCTCTTATTTCCGAGTCGGTGACCTTTAAGTTGGGTTATGTTAACAGAATGAATCATCCCCGAATTAGATATTCATATTTTTAACACATAAATACTAAGTTTTTAACAAGCCAAAGAAGCATGCTTTGAAATATTACAGTGTCTTCTTAAAAGAATATTATTCTGAATATATTACATAAATCACGTAGAAGTCAAACTAGTTCTCTCATATTAACCAACGCCTTTACAAAAAGGTTTAAATGAAATAAATGTACTGAGATGTCACATGTTGGAATCACAGAGGATGGCTTTTTATTCTTCAGAAAATGTTCCCTGACGTAATTGTAACATTACTAAAACTCAAATGAACGCCCAGATTTGCATTAATATTAGTGGGACTGTTTTAGAGGAGTTACAGACACATGCAAATTGGGTTCACAGGGGGTTATAGTTGCTTGTGGTGAGCACGAGTGTCATGTTGTGGCTGTTAAAGTTTGACACAGCAAATTTCTTAAAAGGAATTATTATACGAAATGGTTGGCAATGGCAGGAGTGCCATGTAAGCACAGTTGCCCGAAACCTCTGAGCAAAGACGTCACGGCAATGACGTCACAATGGCTTCAAAGAGCAACTTTTGCACGTCTCTGTTATGTAAATGTTATGCCAAACAAAAATATCGAATTTGTAAGTTAAAATTTTATAGAACTTGTTAAATTTGATTATTTCTACTTTATCTATAATTCATTCTTGCTACAGGTTGTAAACATAATTTGTGGCTGTGTAATAGTGGGTACAAATATGAAATATATTGGTTCAATATAGACTGTGGTAAGAAGAGAATTTGCAGGCACGAGGACTCTACCATGTTTAAAGTGTTATATATCTGTGTGATAAAAGAGAATTTATTGACTCACAATGTTAATACGTCTAAGATACCCATCAGTAGTTGTGTATAATGCGAATTCTGTTCATTTTCAAAGGTTTTTTGATAATATTATATTGCATAAAATATATACAGTTAGAATTCTTCAAGTGCAGACTGGGGGCGGTGGGGTAGTCTAGTGGTTAAAGCGTTGGCTTGTCACGCCGAAGACCCGGGTTCGAATCCCCACATGGGTAAAATGTGTGAAGCCCATTTCTGGTGTCCCCGCCGTGATATTGCTGGAATATTGCTAAAAGCGGCGTAAAACCAAAGTCAGTCAGTCAGTCAGGGTGACGTTGTACAAAGCGATCTCAGTGCCAAGGAGATCATAACTCCCATACCTTAGCATAGACTTACAGTAGTATTAGCGATAAGGTTGTTTTGTACAACAACACCCTGACTGACTGAGTTTGGTTTTACGCCGCTTTTAGCAATATTCCAGCAATATCACAGGCGGGGACACCAGAAATTGGCTTCACTCATTGTACCCATGCGGGGATTCGAACCTGGGTCTTCGGCGTGACGAGCCAACGCTTTAACCACTAGACTACCCCACCGCCCCAACAGCACCCTGAACGGTAAATGTTTGGGATATATTGGTAACTTGTTGTTAATTTGGGGGATATGATATTGGTCACCCATTTCCAATTAAACATCGAAAGTGATCAAACCAGATGAATAAATAGTTCCTTTTGTCCCTCAGTTGTGTTTTCAGCTCTTATGGCGTGTAAGGGTACGATGTACGTACATCTTCATCACATTGCCCCAGGGAATGTAGTTAGGTTCATTGCAGAACCTTGTTTTCCCTCAAATGTCTCAAAAATTAATGAGGCGTTATTGTTGATAGTTTTAATGTGGTAATGGTGTATTTGTAGATACGTTTTTATCCAAGAGAATGTCGCCAACAACCAATGAGCATCATGACCTTTGAAAGTACAATAGTGCCAGTTGGCATCAATGACAAGTAAATTCATGATTATCCGAATACAACATTCTCCAGTTCGTTTTTCCAAAGTGAATTCCTGGAAGTTCTTCACGAAGATTTAATGCCACCACCAAGGACATGTCAGTCTGGTGCCAAGGGATTAACCCTTTTAGCGTTTTATACGTGGAAGCCACGTGGATGTTCCAAACCGATGACATCTTGGGCGCTTGTAAAGGGTTAAATGAGTTAGACATGTAGAATGTTAAATCTCAAGAGGAAGGGGCGGGCCAAATTGAAACAACAAGTGTAACTAAGTGTTCTATTGGACCATCGTGTTAATACCTTGGGCGGACAGTATACCTGGCGTAGAAGTGGTCAGTCAGACAGGAGGACCAACAGTCACTGGCCAATCGTCCACCATGTTGGTGTCCGGAATGTTCAGGTTTATGTCCCTTATGTACGGATACTATTTCGACCCAAAAGCAAAAGGTTTGATAATTATTTTGATTTGCAAATAGTTCTCTGACAATGTAAGTGGAATATGTTGTATTCTAAGTACAGGTTGATTGTCTGATTGAGTGAAATGGAGAGTGATATGTGTGTGTGTGTGTGTGTGTGTGTGTGTGTGTGTGTGTGTGTGTGTGTGTGTGTGTGTGTGTGTGTGTGTGTGTGTGTGTGTGTGTGTGTGTGTGTGTGTGTGAGAGAGAGAGTGGTGTGTGTGTGTGTGTGTGTTTGTTTGCGTGCGTGAGTGGTGTAAGTGTGTGTGCGCCTTTGTGTGATGTTTGTGCATTCGTATGTGCAAGCGCGGTGTGAATGCGTGTGTATGTATGTGTCTATATACGCGTGCGTGCTATACACCAGCTGTATTACCAACAGCGATTTTTCAAATAATACATATGAATAGATTTACAACCAGTAGTCCTTTATGATAACTATATTTATTATAAGGATGATTTCAAAGCACTTATTGCCACTGACCCACGGAGACAGAAACTCTCGTTAAGAGACATACACTAGTGTATTATTTCTAGAAAAATACGTATCTGTAAATACGAATCCAGTTCTGCAGGATTCATCTGATCATTTGTGAATTGAGGCTGAAACATTAGGCTAACAAGATGACGAGAACGATTACTCCTCTGAATTTAGAAGGCGTTGAACTTGCAGTTGGAACACAGATTTAGCAGCATCTTAAACTTGGCAACATAAAAACGAGATCCCTGTCATTTGTCCACGTCATTGCAACCTTTGATGTGCCTCAACTGGCGTGTTCTACCCAGGCTGAGCCATGGCCATAAGTTGCAAATATGTGGCAGAGTCACCTGCTGAGTGAAATGTTATTTTGCCCGTTAGCAATAGGTTAGGATTAAATTGTGAAGAAAAACACATCCCAACTTTAGACGCTGATCGTTGTTGCATGTAGATGCATGGAAGAGTAATAGGGTAGCCTAGTGGTTATAGCGTTGGCTTGCCACCGCAAGGATTCGGGTTCTATTCCCAACATGGGCAGAATGTGGTACACACGTTTGTGCTTTCCCCTCCCGTGATGTGGTTATAATATTGAAACAAAGGAAAACCGTACTCACTCGCTACCTCATCTAGACCATAAACACAGTTTACGTGGGTGTTTTCAAGCAACTTGATAGTGCGTGAGTGAGTGAGGGAGGAATACCTGACTCCGTATCAACATCGTGCTGCTCGATAGTGGATACATACAACCTAGAGTGAGTGAGTTCATATTTAACGTCACAATGTTTCATTCATATCGTCACGAGAAAAATGTACACGTTAAAATGAATAAATTAAAAAAATAAGCACCTGTCGTCAGTGGACACTAGAGCATCATAGGTTTTGACTTAAACATAACAAGAGCACAGTTGTGAACATGTAAAGACTTTAACCCTATCACAACTAATTATACTTCAAACACAGTCACACTTGTATACGTTTTCATACGGACATATTTGCAGGGGTTTTTGTATTCAATTTCGTAACCTTCCATTGTTCTGTTTTGTGCAACTTTGCTGACCATAGTCGTCACGTTGTTTAGTTCTATATTGTCCAACTTTCTGAAAACATTCGTAAGATTACTTAATACCTTCTTAATAGTTTTGCATAGTTCTATGTTTTATGCCATCCATTGACGATCTTGCATGCTTCTATATCCGGTGTATAACAATCATGTTGCATAGTTCCATATTGCCGAATTTAGCGGGATGCAGTTTACAGCTGTTGAGTGTTATAATTACGATCTTGCATAGTGTTATACTGCCCACTTTTATGTGATATATTAAAGATTTTCCATGCTTCTATATTTTGCGGTGAATATCAATCATCTTGCATAGTTCTATATTGTCCAGTTTTGGGATGATATAGTTATGATCTTGCATAGTTCTATATTGTCAGGTTTTGGGATGATATAGTTATGATCTTGCATAGTTCTATATTGTCAGGTTTTGGAGTGCTTTAGTTATGATCTTGCATAGTTCTATATTGTCAGGTTTTGGGATGCTATAGTTATGATCTTGCATAGTTCTATATTGTCAGGTTTTGGGATGCTATAGTTATGATCTTGCATAGTTCTATATTGTCCAGTTTTGGGATGCTATAGTTATGATCTTGCATAGTTCTATATTGTCAGGTTTTGGGATGCTATAGTTATGATCTTGCATAGTTCTATATTGTCAGGTTTTGGGATGCTATAGTTATGATCTTGCATAGTTCTATATTGTCCAGTTTTGGGATGCTATAGTTATGATCTTGCATAGTTCTATATTGTCAGGTTTTGGGATGCTATAGTTATGATCTTGCATAGTTCTATATTGTCCAGTTTTGGGATGCTATAGTTATGATCTTGCATAGTTCTATATTGCCCAGTTGTGGGATGATGTAGTTAGGATTTTGCATAGTTATATGTTGCCAAGTTTTGCGTAATCTTTTTTACCGAATTTAGCGGGATATAGCAATTATCTGGCAGAGTCCTACATTGCCCAAATTTAAGGGTTATATTCTTCATCTTGCACACATCAATATTTCCAGTTTAGTGGGAACATATTCATGATCTCCCACAGGTGAATATGTCAGTTTTGCAACATACACTCTCATCTTGCAATGTTCCCAGTTTTGTGGTAAATATTCATGTTTTTGCGCAGCTGAGAGTTTTCAGCTTTGCAACATACATAATCATCTTGCATATTTCAATATCCCCAGTTTTCCAGAATACATTCATGATCTTGCACAGCTGAATATTTCAGTTTTGCAGCATACATCCTCTTATTACTCGCCCGTGGAAGATACTGCAGTGTAATATTTTTATGGCAATATTACACTAGTGTAATACCGCTAGACATATGACGTCATAATGGTTACAGTTATGACGTCACAATGCAAATGCCTCTGTTGCAATAGTATTAGACCTTGCTTGACTCGCGGAAAATTGACATGAGAGTCATCACACTGTAGGCAGTTTCTATCAATGTTGGAGAGTAATAAACAGAATACTAAACTCGCTTTCGCTCGTTTGATACCAAATCATTAACTTGTTTAATAAATATGGTATTACACGGAAGGTCGCTTAGTATCCTCTTTATGTTACATACTTCAATGTTCCCAGTTTTGTGGGAAATATTCATGATCTTGCGCAGTTGAGAGTTTTTAGTTTTGCAACATACATAATCATCTTGCATATTTCAATATTCCCAGTTTTCTAGAACGCATTCATGATTTTGCGCAGCTGAATATTTCAGTTTTGCAACATACTTACTCATCTTGCACACTTCAGTGTTCCCAGTTTTGTGGAAAATATTCATGATCTTGCATAGCAGAATATTTCAGTTTTGCAGGATACATATTCATCTTGCATAGCAGAATATTTTGAGGTTTGCAGGATACATATTCATCTTGCATAGCTGAATATTTTGAGGTTTTGCAGGATACATATTCATCTTGCATAGCTGAATATTTTGAGGTTTTGCAGGATACATATTCATCTTGCATAGCAGAATATTTTGAGGTTTTGCAGGATACATATTCATCTTGCATAGCCTTAGAATATTTTGAGGTTTTGCAGGATACATATTCATCTTGCATAGCTGAATATTTTGAGGTTGCAGGATACATATTCATCTTGCATAGCAGAATATTTTGAGGTTTGCAGGATACATATTCATCTTGCATAGCTGAATATTTTGAGGTTTTGCAGGATACATATTCATCTTGCATAGCTGAATATTTTGAGGTTTGCAGGATACATATTCATCTTGCATAGCTGAATATTTTGAGGTTTGCAGGATACATATTCATCTTGCATAGCTGAATATTTTGAGGTTTTGCAGGATACATATTCATCTTGCATAGCAGAATATTTTGAGGTTTGCAGGATACATATTCATCTTGCATAGCAGAATATTTCAGTTTTGCAGGATACATATTCATCTTGCATAATATTTTGAGAATATTTGGAGCTGAATATTTGGAGGCTTAGCGGGCTATATCCGTAGTCTAAGCACACATTCTCACACTGTTTAGAGACGTGTTAGTTAAGTCATCCATATGATCAGCAATAACAGATGAGGCTATTCCTATGTTCATCAGTATGCGTGTCGAGGCAGCCTGGTTCTTTCATCAACTTAAGATGTTACCCACTCAAGCCTATCTTTTATCAACCAACTTGTCTTTTCCCCAAGGACAAAAACATAGAAAACAAAATAAGGAATCGCCTGTCTTGTTTATGCCCCCTTTACGATGAGAAGCCACGTTGCATGTCATCCTGGGTGGTCATAAGAGCGCTATATAGAACAAGAAGGATTAGGAAGCCCATCCATTAGGAAGTGTCACCCTGAAGTTCTACATATGAGAATCGTGGCCATATGCTTACAGTTTTGACGTTGGGTTAAGTAGTGTGGATAGGCCTGTGTTACCGTTTTATTCTTAAAACGTGGTTTCCAACGGTTTTCTAACGGAGTCTAATAATATCTTACTTATTGCTGAATGTGTTTATTAATTTACGAACTAATCTAGAGTTGCCCATTTGTTTGTTTCTTTGGTGTTTAACGCCCCACTCCGCATTATACCAGCTGTTTGTCGGAGTCTGTGAATCGAGTCTGGACCAGACAATCCAGTGCTTGTTAACAATGTAGGCCTAAATGATTACTGATAAGTATTGACCGACTCCGTTGTCCATTGACCATTGAACAGACTGACAGACAAACACAGACAGACGGACGGAAATGCATGTTCGTCTCCACATGGCGAGTGAGTTTAGTTTTACGCCGCTTTATCAACATCTCGACAGGAGACACCAGAAATGGGATTCACACATTGTACCTATGTGGGAATCGAACCCGGGTCTTCGGCTAGACGAGCGAACGCGTTAACCATTAGGCTGCCCCACGTCCCCATATTAGCGCAAACATCCTGAACTTCTGTTACCATTTTTGTTACCTCACCTCAGACCGCCTCCGTGGTGTAGTGGTTAGAGCGTCCGCCCGGAACGCGGAAGGTCGCGGGTTCGATCCCCGACCGCGTCATACCAAAAGACGTTAAAATATGGTACTTGTTGGTCCCTGCCTGGCGCTCGGTATTAATGGGTACAACAAGGACTGGTCGGCTCGGAGTCAGTAAAATGTGTCTGAGTGGGGTATTCATGCTTCACTGCGGCATGGTATCTCAGTGGGCTAGCACTATAAAACCAGCTTAAGTCTGGGCTAGTACAAGCAGCCGCACATACACATACACACGCATGCACGTCGTCATATAAGCGAAATATTCTCAAGCATGTTAAACCCAATTTCACCTCACCTCACCTCACCTCACCTCACCTCACAACCTAACATGATTACATTATTACACATGGCCATCTGTGTGTATAGAAGGCTGCTTGTTTTGTGTTCGAATCCCACATGTGAACCGATTATGGTTCTTCGACTTGACTTTTTCCTCGGATTTCCTTCCACACTGACACAACTCACTCCTTCAATACATTGATGCTATGGTTCTCATTTCGTTTAAACTCAGGTTCAGGAAACTGTTATATATCTTACCCATTAAACCCTACCAAACCGTAAAAGTTCAGTAGTCATATTGTATGTTTGTCATTTCTTATTACCATGCACAGATTTATATATACTTGTTTAACGACAGTAAACAAGTGAAAAAGAGCAAGCCTAGCGGAAGCGAATAACGATTCCGTTGTACAGTCGTCAATCAAGGAAAAACCTTTTACGATATGTTGATGATGTCACTAGATTTAAGGATCTGAAATAGAAATAGCGACACCATTGATGTATTAAAATATGGTTGTATATGTCTGAAATATTATTTTGGTATCGGAATGACGAGCGTGAACATCTGCTTCCAAGACAGGGTCCCGATCCACTAAGCGTTCGTAAAGTTACGACCTGTCGTAACTCTATAGTTTAAAATAGGCTTACGAATGTCATAGAGCTACGAACGATTGAGGACCCTGGATTCCGACCCACAAAGCGTTCGTAAAGTTACGACATGTCGTAACTCGATAGTTTGAAATAGGCTTACGAATATCATAGTGCTACGAACGATTGAGGACCCTGGATCCCGACCCACAAAGCGTTCGTTACCTTATTCGTAAGCCTGTGGTAAAGTATGGAGCTACGACAGGTCGTAACTTTACTAACACTTTGTTGATCGGGACCCTGATCTCTAGGGATCACTGAGGCGCTACAGAAACTGACAACACCGATCCTGCGTTCGCTCGTGAATAAGCTTTTCACGACCCTGGGACATTTTTTAGCCCAAACCTATTTTAAACTATAGAGTTACGACAGGTCGCAACGTTACGAACGCTTTGTGGATCGGGGCTCTGCTCTCTAATGACCACTCAGCCGAGCCACAGAAACTGACAACACCGATCCTACGTTCGCTCATGTATAACCTTATTTACGACCCTGTGACACTTTTTATCCCAAACCTGTGCTTATTTGTGTCGAGGAAAAATGTCTTTTTTATCTCATTTAAAACCTAGTACTTCCTTTCCCGTTCAGCATTAGGGCTTGATGTTGAATTGGTGTAGACAGTCAGGCTGATATAGCATGCAAGGTTGCTGTTATGGTTGACCTCTAACTGTGTCGGTGACCTTGGGTCATAGTGCATTACAGACAGCGGAAAAGAGTTCTAAGATTTATGGAAATTGTGTCGCTGTGGAATTTTTAGGAGTTAAAATGCACATGAAAGGTCAGGAAAACATAGTAATTTGCAGGCGGGTCGTGTTTTAATTGCCATGTTAAGTGCAAATGATCAAAAAAAAAAGATTTCAAAGGATGAAGACTTAGTGTCAATGGGTACATTGACAGCGAAGTGAAAAATGTGTGGCTGACACATTGACGAAATCACAATGATGGGGTGTTTTCTTTTATAAACAAATCACTTCAAAAGCAAGATTGATGGTGTTAGAAAATGTAACCAAATCACACACCTTGACACCAGCAATTCTTTAACCCAAACACGTGCAAAACATAACAAATAAGACAGACGCTGAAACAAATATATCCAAGAGCCCAACCATGTCTATAATATGGGGCGAAATAAATTAGGGCAGATTCGCGCAATGACAAACGTTCCTGAGCCCCTTTTGATCATATTTTAAAATATAATTTAGTAACCGTTTGGTTTGGGATTTTTTTAAAAATAAAATATGTTCATTTCAGATAATAGATAATTGTGGGTATATAACTGCTAATTTCAGATGGAAGTGAGTGAGTTTAGTTTTACGCCGCAATATCACGGCGGGGGACACCAAAATGGTCATCACACATTGTACCCATGGGGGGAATCGAACCTGGGACTTCGGAGAAACGAGCGAGCGCTTTAACCACATGGCTACCCCGCCGCCCCTGCAAATGAATGAGCGTCTGGCAGTTGAAAATACGACATTGTATCTCTTTTAATCTGCGTGAGAATCAATAACGGGCATGCTTTGTTTCGCTTTTTTCAGATCCGACGCCAAAGCCTGTTCTAAAACACCACTGGGCTTACACTGGAGAGGACGGTAAGATGACTGCATGACGCGCGTTGTAAAAAAGTTGTAAAAATTGAGTGATCATGGTTGCCGCATTTTTGTCAAACTGTGTTGAATAGATTTGAACTGAATGAAATTTTTATGTTCTGACGGCTTCATGTTTGTACGGTTGATGTTTTTTATACCAATTTTCACAAAGGATAAGAGACGTATTTATCTAAGAATGGTATGCAGGACTCGAATCGTAATCAAAACTTTCTACCTTTCGTACTTTCAAAACAATTTTTGAACCAGAGAGATATTTGAAATTTGTGACTATTCCAAAATGCAGGCGAATACAGGCTAACTTTAGATGTTGAAATTAAAAAGGGAAGGGCATTAGGAATCTGTAGAGAAGATATTGTAAGCTTTGTAAAGATAGAAGTGTTGAGGATGAATTTCATTTCATGTTCTTGTGTAAGGCATTTATAGATTTGAGACAAACTTATATCCCCAAATAGGTTTCATAATTTCATTCTGTTTATGACCACTAACAATGATGATAATTCAGAACTCTGCTCAGTATATTTATCATACATTAATGCTCAGAACATCTTGTGAAAATGACTCGTATTGCCTGTTATGTACACATATTCTTCCTTATGTAATTTTTTGTTATGTGGCGGTGGCCTAAAGCGATAATAAATAATGATGATAGGGAACTGAATGAACCGGAGTTAATCATGGATGATATAGTGCAGTGCCCGAAATAATACGAAGAAATTACAACCTTATTAATGCAACAAAATATCTGCCAGTTTATGAAGAATTACAAAAGCTGTTTGTAATTTTATAACACGCGATTATGATACGATTTTATTGCTTGAAGTTAACATATGCTAACATTAGTCGTTCAGGGTTTTGAAATACATTGTAAGTACGATTACGCACTATCAATTGGAGTGAGTGAGTGATATTCCCGCTATATGGCGCCGGTCTGTAAATAACCGAGTCTGGACCAGACATTCCAGTGATCAACAGCATAAGCATCGATCTACGCATTTGGGAACCGATGACATGTGTCAACCAAGTCAGTGAGCCTGACCAACCGATCCCGTCAGTCGCCTCTTAGCAACAATCATGTGTAAACCCGGACATTTGTTATGAAGGTAGCTACGCCCCTCGCAGGTGCGAGTACAATAATCATTACGTCATACGTAAGCCATTAACGTGTCTAATACACGTATAAGTACCTGCCCACATGATATTCTTCTGAGTGTCCCAACTCACTCACTCACTCACCTCAACACTTTCTCTATATATTTGATGTGGGTGTCACCGTAGTATGTTTTTCTTTCTTTTTTTCTGCAGGTCCGGACTTTTGGCCTCTGCATTATGGGAAATGCGGGGGGCAACGTCAGTCGCCTGTCAGCTTCGAAGAGAGCATGATAGAGTACAACACGAATCTCCCAGAGTTTCACCTCTACAATTTTGACGTGTACAGTCAACTGACGGGGAATACCATCTTGAACATAACGAACAATGGGCATGCTGGTACAAATCGTTTCTTTTTATTAAAAAAATAATGTTTATTCACTCTCGCTGTAAAATTACGTTATTTTTGCCTTTTAACTTATCCTAAGTTACACGTACACATAAACTAGCCCAGTTTATGTGTTTGTCTAACGTTTCTTGTGAAATGTTCACGTATGACCTTCTGCTTCGTTCTATTTCCGGTACAGCGAGTTGTGCACTCAAGGGAGACTACTACGTTGATGGCGGCGGTCTGGCTGGCCACTACAGAACTGCTGAGTTCCACTTCCACTGGGGCGGTGACAGCTCACAGGGATCGGAGCACGCCATTAACGGGATGAAGTATCCTCTGGAAGTAGGTGCACCTGAAGTAGAATAGTGTGAAATATACATACATATAATACCCGTGAAGATCCAGGTTAGAATTGATCTTCAGTAACCCATGCTTCTCGTAAGAGGCGACTAACGGGATCGTGAGGTCAGGCTCGCTGTCTGGGTTGACACATGTCATCGTATCCCGATTGCGTAGATCGAGGCTCATGCCGTTGATCACTGGAATGTCTGGTCCAGACTCAATTATTTTCAGACTGCCGCCATAAGTTGGAATATTGCTGAGTACTGTGTAAAACTAAACTCGCTCGCTCACTCACTCACTCACTCACTCACACATATATATATATATAGTTATATACAATTAATTTAACAAAGGGACCTTCGGGGAAAAGTCAATATACAATCTCCTGTTTTTTTAGCGAGAAGAGAATGGAATTGGGGTGATTGTTTTATTTTAAATTTGGTTATGGGGCCAAGGGAGACCATGTACCTTTTTGTCTATATTTTGGTGGCATTTGGAAATGTAATGAAGATATTTGGAAAACAACACCATCGAATAACCATTTCTTGTGGTTCCTGATAATCTTCCTTCAAATATGGCTGTGTACTGTCATTTGCCCGGCAATTCAGTATACTCAAACATGTAAAAGTTACACACATTCACAAACGCAACCACGCAACCACGTACGCACGTACGCATACCTGCGTATATGATTGTAAATGTGATTGAGTTTAGGTATAGCCGTTGTTTTTAGCAATATTCCAGCAATATACGCCCCTTTGTAGATATGTGATGTTGATGTTGATGTTGGTGTTGTTACAGATGCACGTCGTCAACTACGCTGAAAAGTACGGCAACCTGTCCGAGGCTATGAAACATCCAGACGGACTAGCAGTGCTTGGGGTCTTCTTCAAGGTAGTCCAAATCCACCGCAAAATTATAAGACCTATAATTATGGAATCCTGGGAGGGACATTGTAGCGTTGTCGCGTTGTCGCCCTCTCAAATACAAGCAAAATGAGGCAAAATTAACCAAAACGCGACACGCGACACGCGACATCGCGACAATGCGACAAATAAGCCAAATGTCGCGTGTCGCGTGTCGCGTTTTGGTTTATTTTGCCTCATTTTACTTGTTTTTGAGAGGGCGACAATGCGACAACGCGACAATGTCCGTTCTCGGATTCCATATATAATACCGTAAAAATCCATTCATATACTGCAAGGGTTTACAAAGCGACCTCCGAGCTACGACTGTCTCAAGTATATTTTAAACAATGATTGGAATTACGACCAATTCGAGTTGTAATAACTTAGTTTAACGCCGCACTCAGCAATATCGCAGCTAAATAGCGGTGGTCTGTAAATAATCCAGTGGCCAACATCGATCTACTCAATTGAGATAGATAACATGTGTCAACCAAGTCAACAAGCCAGACCACCCAAACCCGCTAATCGCCTCATTCGACAAGCATGGGTTACTGAAGTCCAATTCTAACCCGGATCTTCACGGATCCCAGTTCTATTAAACGGATGGAATATATCTCCAAGAGTAAAGTTCCGAGTCTGAATACAGATGTTTGTATATGATATACAGTCGTCTTGCTTGTAGGTGTCGGAGCGGGATAATCCCAGTCTACAACCGATTATGTCTGCTCTGAGGAACATCATCCACTACGGTACGGTAACAGCGCTGTGTATTGGCAAATAAATTGTATTGCAATGTATTGCGATTCTGGTACCCGTATTGTGATACGTATTGCAATATATTGCGATTCTGGTACCCGTATTGTGATACGTATTGCAATATATTGCGATTCTGGTACCCGTATTGTGATACGTATTGTATTGTATACAATTGCAATATATTGCGATGGTACCGTATTATGATTGACGTATTGCAATATATTGCGATTTTGGTACCCGTATTGTGATACGTATTGCGATATATTGGGAACTTAAGTGTTTGACTGACCGACTGACTGAGTTAGGTTTTACGCCGCTTTTAGCAATATTCCAGCAACATCACAGCGGGGGACACCTGAAATGGGCTTCACATATTGTACCCATGTGGGGATTCGAACCCGGGTCTTCGGCGTGACGAGCCAACGCTTTAACCACTAGGCTACCCCACCGCCCCAGTAAGGCGTAGAGGTTAGAGGTGTTTTACTGTTGTATTGACAATTGTAGACGCAGTACACGTGGTCGTAGTCGTAGCAGTAGGCAGCCAGTGGCCGCAACTTTACCTAAATCAATCACAAGTTGTGACAGAAGGCGTATCAATTTCGTGAACTCGTTTCCACACCGGGACAAGCCGAATGATAGGTTACGGAAAACGACGATTGGTGACGAATGTTGCTGTTGCTATTGACTTCATAATCTGGTTGATATTGTAGTTCTGTTAATGATGTGATTCTGTGGAATATATCCTATAGATATCTAACTCAGCACAGAAGCTTGAGGGCAATTAGTAGCTGGAAGTTAACATAACAACGTATGGTATGGAATTACAACTTATTTTATATTTACAACACAACGTCTCTGGGCTACTTCGTCCCCTTCATCGGGTGAATGTGCAAGAAGTAGCCCAGAAACGTTGTTATGTAACTCAGCACAGCTCGTCCCTTTCCGTAATTATTCGGCTTGTGCCGGAATGACACGAGTGATCGTGAGTGACTAACAATCTAAATATGTTCCTGAATCACTAAGGTGCTGATAAATTTGGTTATTATTTTAATTAGTTATTCTCTCCTTTCCGTAGTCATTTGTTTGTCTCGGAATGACGAGAGATCCCGAATGACCAGTCATTTTACATACCGTGTTGTTTTGTAGGTAGCTATGAGGTGGTGAACAACTGCTCAGTACGGGCCTTACTACCCAAGGACCTGGCGTCCTTCTACCGGTACGAGGGCAGCTTGACCACTCCACCCTGCCATGAGAGTGTGTTGTGGACAGTGTTCACTGAGGTCCAGGAGGTGTCCGAGAGACAGGTAGGCGGCATGGCTAAAGTGTCGTTACTGACCATTGTGACATCGACATCCCTTCCCAACATTTTCAACACTGCCAAACTCCACCCACCTCTGAAAGCACCATCCCCCAAACCGTGAAGATCCGGATTAGAATTGGTTCTCAGTAACCCATGCTTGTCGTAAGAGGTGACTAACGGGATCGGGTGGTCAGGCTCGCTGACTTGGTTGACACATGTCATTGTATCCCAATTGCGTAGAGCGATGTTCATGCTGTTGATCACTGGATTGTCTGGTCCTTACTCCATTTCAAGCGCGGCGTTAAACAAAAAGCAAAACAAAACCACTAGATTAGCATTTTAGGTCAGTTAGTTGGTTGAGTTAGTATATACATGAGCAATACGCCGCTTTTAGGAATATGCCAGCACAATCCGGGACGGGGGAACCAGAAATGGGATTCAAACATTGTACCCATCACTCGATTATTTACAGACTTTCACTATATAGCTGGAATATTGTTGAGTGCAGCGTTAAATAACAAACACACAATCATGGTCAGTAAGATTGAAGAAAGTAGCTGAACAAACAAATCAAACACCATCTCCCATATCTATCAGAGACAAACACTATCCCTGTTATGTCATCTCTCCCCAGTCATCTGATCGTCCTTCACCGCTATCCTGTCCTCCTTCTATCTGAAACAACACTTCCCTGTTATGTCATCTCTCCCCAGCTATCCCTTCCTATCTTCCTTCTATCAGAAACAACACTATCCCTGTTATGTCATCTCTCCCCAGTCATCTGATCGTCCTTCACCGCTATCCCTTCCCTTCTATCAGAAACAACACTATCCCTGTTATGTCATCTCTCCCCAGTCATCTGATCGTCCTTCACCGCTATCCCTTCCCTTCTATCAGAGACAAACACTATCCCTGTTATGTCATCTCCCCAGTCATCTGATCGTCCTTCACCGCTATCCCTTCCCTTCTATCAGAGACAAACACTATCCCTGTTATGTCATCTCTCCCCAGTCATCTGATCGTCCTTCACCGCTATCCCTTCCCTTCTATCGGAAACAACACTATCCCTGTTATGTCATCTATCCCCAGTCATCTGATCGTCCTTCACCGCTATCCCTTCCTTCTATCAGAAACAGCACAATCCCTGTTATGTCATCTCTCCCCAGTCATCTGATCGTCCTTCACCGCTATCCTTCCCTTCTATCAGAAACAACACTATCCCTGTTATGTCATCTATCCCCAGTCATCTGATCGTCCTTCACCGCTATCCTTCCTTCTATCAGAAACAACACTATCCCTGTTATGTCATCTCTCCCCAGTCATCTGATCGTCCTTCACCGCTATCCCTTCCCTTCTATCGGAAACAACACTATCCCTGTTATGTCATCTATCCCCAGTCATCTGATCGTCCTTCACCGCTATCCCTTCCCTTCTATCAGAAACAACACTATCCCTGTTATGTCATCTCTCCCCAGTCATCTGATCGTCCTTCACCGCTATCCCTTCCCTTCTATCGGAAACAACACTATCCCTGTTATGTCATCTATCCCCAGTCATCTGATCGTCCTTCACCGCTATCCCTTCCCTTCTATCAGAAACAACACTATCCCTGTTATGTCATCTCTCCCCAGTCATCTGATCGTCCTTTACCGCTATCCCTTCCCTTCTATCGGAAACAACACTATCCCTGTTATGTCATCTCTCCCCAGTCATCTGATCGTCCTTCACCGCTATCCCTTCCCTTCTATCGGAAACAACACTATCCCTGTTATGTCATCTATCCTCAGTCATCTGATCGTCCTTCACCGCTATCCCTCCCCTTCTATCGGAAACAACACTATCTGCCCAGCCAACTGGGACACCATGATCACCCTCAAACCCACTATCGCAAGCTCCACTATCCATCAGTGATTACTACTCCATCTTGCCATATACGATGTACACGCCATAGACACGAACGAAATCACACGTATGGACGCACGAACGCACGTACGCACACAACATACAAAGTATACACACATCCCAAAAAGAGGAAACTATAGGGCCTAAGACTCGCGAGGCGCTACTTCCGGTACTAAGTTGGTTCCCGGCGCTCTTTGCGCGCCCTAACTTGCGATATGCGAGACAGGGCCCAGCTGACATCATGTACCACATTTCCGGTGACAAGCGTTGTATATTCAAGAACCAGTTATGGTTCCAAATTGCGCTACCTCCAAATATGACTTTACTAGACCGGACCAAGTGTACAACCATGCGTGGCTGTCACAGCTGTTGGCAGTCGTAATAGCTGTCTAAATTGGGGATGATTAGATCGGAAATTTGTTATTCCTGCAAGGAATATCGGTTCCTTACTGTCAACTGACAACCATGAGGAAAGGTATGAAACGTTGTTTGTCACCGGAAGTAATAAGGTCTCGCGAAGTGCCGTAACCTACTTAAGAGCCCTATAACCCTTTAGGCGCATCTCTATCGACTTGCGTCACTCACGTCATATCAAATAACGAGTTCTCGCAGAATGGGATTTTACCCGTGCATGTGGTCACGCGAGTGATGTGTCACGTGACCTGAGATCATCAACCGCGAGAGTAGGGTGACCCTCAGAAAACCGGGGTGATGTACGACGTCTGCCACATCAATGCCCTGCGTGACGTAATGGCTCTATGTCGTCCCCGTGCCTACTCAATCGAGGACGTACGCCTACTAGATTCAGTGTCGGTGATGCAGTCTTACAATTGTCGTTTGTCAAGCGGGTGAAACTGGTGTAATGGCCGTACTTCTATAGTTAAGGGTTAAGTACAGTTGTCGGTGAGTGAGCAAGATTTAACGTCTCACTCAGCCATTTTCCAGCTGTATGAAGGGGGTCTGTAAATAATCGAGTCTGGACCAGACAATCCAGTTACTGACATCACAAACGTCTCTCTACCTAATTGGGATTTGATGACATGTGTCCACCAAGTCAGCGAGTCTGACCACGTCGCCTCTTACGACAATCATTGGTTGCTGAAGATCAATTGGTGCGCCTAATGGCTGCAAGAGTTGTATGATCCTCAGGGAGTTGAGATTGAAAATACGATGTGTCGTTGAGACTGACATCAAATGATCGACATCCAAAGCGCCCTTGAGCAGCTGAGCGGGATATTGGAGCTATACAGATGTTATTAGATATACGGTGTTTTAAAAGGGTGTTCGGGACAGTAAGACCCTTGTAAATTCCGTATTTCCAGAGGCACAGCCATAATTTTTCTTTATTTCGTTTATCTTTAAAATCCAACATTCAATCTTCGACAGAATGAGACGCATACATTTGGCCATGCTTCTTCCTGAACAGTCATAAAGGGAGATAACTCGGAATGGCTTAGTTTGAATTTGAGGTTTTGTTAAGCGACAGAAATGTTTTAGTTTTTTATAGTTTTACTGACACAAACAAATACGATATTATGGCAACAATTTTATTACTCTGTTTATACTCGTAATTGTATATGTCAACTCTAAAATTGCGAAGCGATCAGCTTTTTGGAAGCCACATTCCATCTTAGGTCAAGGTCATTTCTACAAACAGTGTAGTGTGTCACGTGACAGATTTGACAGCGTGTACGGTTCGTACACCCTGGCAAATCTGCCTAATATAAGTGGTTTCGTATGCTTTGGCTACCGACCAATCAGAATTCGACAAATTTATCTTAAATATTATGTTATGACAAATTGAAATATATAAACACTGCGTATTTCTGTTGCAGCTTAACGCCCTGCGGTCACTTTACGAACAGGACCACGAAAGCCACTCCCCTCATACCGGCCATGGCTTGGCAATGAAAGCCCCGAAAAAGATGGCAAACAACTTCAGGCCTCTCCAAGCGCTCAACAGAAGGAGGATTTACAAGAGTTTCCCTGGCAGCCCTTCACATGAGAGTCAGTACTTCCCAGTACCATCCTCTACCCATTCGACAAGTCAAACAGGGACGGGTGTGGGAGCCCCGGAGGATCCCAGTCAGCTCGCTCCCATCGTATCGGGTAGCGCCATGCCGATCGGTACAGGGACGCTCTTGGCTGAAATCATTAAGAATCGGGGCACTGTTTTGGCAGAGATACAGAATGCTCAGAAACAACCAGTTGTCATCTCAGAAGCCAATTCCAAATATCCAAGCTCATCTCAAAACGTGGACGCTAAAGGAGCAGCTCGGCAAACCCAGCAGACTCTCAGCGAGCAGAACACGGATGTGAAACTTCCGTCGGCTGGAACTCTCGGGCTTATGGGTAATCCCCCGGGTGAGATCACCACAACTAAGCCTGCCGCGCCTTTTGTAACCCTCGTCAGTGGAAAGTTCCTCCCTCCTCTACTCCCTGGGGAGAGTATGCTTCAATCCGGATCCGTCCCTAACCGACTGGGGATGGGACCGCGCATCCCGCACATCCGGCCCGTCGACAGAACGACCATTACGTCAGGAGCTCTCCAGAAACCTTCCTACAACCCTAACCGTTCTGGAGGCTCGAAGTATAACGGACCAGCCCCGGGGGTGGTGTGGCTGTTCACTACAACAAGGCCCCCGACCCGAAATCGCTGGACCCCCAACAACCACGGATACGTGAGACCAATCCAGCCTCCTTCCAGCTCTCGGGTCGTCTACCAACGACCGCCGCCATCTTACCACTTCCGCTACCCAACGCCGTTGCAACGACCTCCTCAAACAGTGTACCTCAACACTGCTCCCAAACCTGTGCGCGTCCAGAAACCCTACTTCTACAACTTCTATTTCAACCGGAACAGCCCTGCACCGTCACGGTACTCCATGTCCCCAGGGGGCTTTGGGGGATTAGACTTTGGGGCTCTGGGGGAGCTGAAGAAACGGCGCAGGCGCAGTCATCCAAAACATAAGCCCGAATGCAAGCACTAAACAGGAACAGTTAACTGACGGCAGTGCGGGTTCTATCAAAGTCCTGAGGTCAAACACTTCGTGGCGCTCTCCCGGAGTATTCGGTCTCATATTCATTCGGAGAGTAACTATATCAGAAAAGTGAAAAGTGTTCCAGAATTTCGACCTATTGGTTGATGCTACTGCTAAGGAGTCCCATCTCTTGCTGGGAAGAAGCATCATTGGGCTTGCATCATGTTCTTTAAAGGCGTCCTCATCTTCTTAAGATTGACTGATCTCAATGAAACAATATAACCACGTTTCGTTTTATGGGATGCTCTTAGTCTCGACAATCAACTGCAGTTTGAATGTTACAATGGCTCAAAACCACGTCTGATAAATGGCTTCTGTTACAGCAATTCATCTGGGATTCTGTAATTTATTTACCTCTTTGTTATTTCCTCTCCATATGTTTCCTCAGCGTTTTATTCCTCATTTGTGTTTTTGTTACACTTTTGTGAATATTCTTCCACAACATTAGCATCACGTCTGTTCGTATTGACACTGTTTATCTCGTATATATATATTCTGCTGTTCATGCATCGCGTTTATGTAGTGTTTTGTTAAAATAAATAAATATATGTTAAAACAAACAAATGACTACAACAATGGATTATATCAGGGTAGTGTTGTCGATCAACACTGTTACCCAAACACTAATCACCCCACAGACAATAGAATATATATCTATCTTTCAACCAGTCTTGGGGCGGTGGGGTAGTCTAGTGGTTAAAGCGTTGGCTCGTCACGCCGAAGACCCGGGTTCGAATCCCCACTTGGGCACAATGAGTGAAGCCCATTTCTGGTGTCCCGCGCCGTGATATTGCTGGAATATTGCTAAAAGCGGCGTAAAACCAAATTCAGTCAGTCAGTCAACCAGTCTTAATTTAGTACTCGGGGCGGTGGGGTAGCCTTGTGGTTAAAGCGTTCGTTCGTCACGCCTAGAACCGGGTTCGATTCCTTACATGGATACAAAGTGTAAAACCCATTTCAGATGTCCCCATTGCTGGAATACTGCTAAAAGCGGCGTAAAACTAAACTCGCACTCTAATTCAGTACTCTATCCAGTATTATCCTTATACACATACGTTGACAAAACATAAACACGAAACAATTTTCTTACCATATGCTTTGTTGTTGTTACTTATTCACTGGTTAAACGAGTATTTAAAAGAGACACTATACATGCTCGCTCAAAATAGAAAGCATGCAAGTTCTTGTCAAGGGACATCTGGAGTTTCTCCGGAAGCTGATTTTAGAACTATGTCGATCACCGCACCCTTCTTAAAGGCGGTCTCCCTGATCTAGTGGATAGAGCGCCAGCCTGGAGAACGAAAGGTTTGATTCCGGCCCAATGACGTCAATAGATGACTAGTTAATTGTTACTGGCGTTGGGATTACACAATGACCGATCGGCTCGAAGTCAAACTACTGTCTATGAGTGGGTTGTCCATGTTAAATTGCAGCATTAGTCCGAAATCTGACAGACACGCATATGCACACACGCACACACATTGTGCGACAATAAGTGTAATAATCTTGATGGAGACGTTAAACCAATTTTCACCTCACGCAATCTAATACGGACATACAAAAGTCAAGTCGCTAAGACGTCTTCCTAGAAATGTCCCATCTAATTAAGATTCGCTTCCTTCTGACTCAGAGGATGGCTTTTGTCACTTGTAACGTGATGTTGATGTCTGTGTCACGTGACTCATCTTGTGCTCGTAACGTCAGTTGCGCATGTCATTGCGCCATGTCTTCTTGTCTGCATGTACACATACGTCATTATGAGGTTATACACCAGGAAAACAACCTGCTCAAATGGACAACAGAGCATGTGAGTTGACTGGGCTGACAGTTGATGTTGTCGGAAGCGATTGTGTAATGGAAATCCTGAGAATATGTCAATTCCGGAAGTGGAATCCGCAGGCCCTCTGTCTAAAGGTTAAAGCGTTCGTATGTCACGTGACAGGACTCCCGTACGGGTATATAGGCATTTTCAGGAACATATCTATGTCTTCATATATCATCACAACTGCCTCCTATACTGTCTGTAGTCTATATACATATATACTCCACAAACTTGATTTGGAAGGGAGATTTCCATAGGGGCGAGAGGGTAGTCTAGTGGTTAAAGCGTCCGCTCATGACGCTGAAGATCCGGGTTCCAATCCCCACATGGTTACAATGTGTTAAGCGCACTTCTGATGTCCCTTGCCGTGATATTGCTGAAATACTGCTAATAGCGGCGTAAAAGTAAACTCACTCACTTCAGTGAAGCGCCAGCGCAGTATACCTAGGGAACCAGGTTACCAAAGAGAAAGTACGATAATTCCATTTGTAGATATATATCTAACATACTATATTTTCATTGAAAATCAACATATGATACACTCTTCAAAAAGGAACGTGTAGGTGTTTTAAGCAGTTCATTTTAATATATTTTGATACCTAAGATCCCAAAATGTGTTTGTAAACGTTTGTCATAAAAAATGAAAACGATACATGAAATGTGCATGCAGAAAAAGTTTTCCATGTAATGCACGTGCAATGTGTCGGACACATGAGTAGAGACATCGACTATAAAAGGCCAAACCAAACTCATCATTTCATTACGAAATTTACGATGTAAACGAAGATACAAAATGCCAAGATTGAATACTACTGACTGAAATATAGCCATTGGACGTTTGGAAGCAAGGGAGTCCAAGTCTGCTCTTGCAAGAAACTTCAACGTCCACCACTGCACCATATCTCACCATGACAACGATATACCCGCTTCAATTCGACCCAAGAGTGACCACTCCTGCTCAGGACCGATTCATCCTGGTGTTTCAACTGTTTGTTTTAAACATATTTTATTCATTGAAGAAAAGGATTGGGCACAAGTTATCCAACTTAGAAAAGCCCTCTCCAGATAATTACACAATTCATCTTACAACAAAGTACACAAGTGACAGACATAGGCTATGATATGTACAACAGATGTTAACTGAGAAAGCGTTTTGTTTGAGAGATATAGATATGTACATATTTGAAAACATTCTGGTTTTCAGTGATTGAGAGACCTGCATTGCCATGTAAGATAAGATTGATATCAATCAGTGTTTCAACTACGTCACCAATACGCTACAGCAACGGACACTGTAGGACAGGTGCCCGGTCTTCGAAGAACTTCGGGCCAAACCATCAGAAACCGTCTGAGAGAAGTGGGAATTCGAGCATATCGACCAGAAGTTGGACCTGTCCTGACACGACTACACTGACGTGTCCAATGGTGCAACTGGGTACAGGCATGGAACCTGGGCAACGGATGGAACGCGTTTGCTTCAGCGACGACTCACGTTCCCTCCTGCAACGACGAGATGGGAAACAACGTGTTTATCGACGTCAACACGAACGTTGTGCACCGAGCTGCGTTCGACAGGTGGACAGATTTGGTGGAGAAAGCGTCATGGTGTGGGGAAACAAGTCCTACACGGGTAGATCAGTACTAGTGGAGGTTCGAGGCAGTCTTACAGCAAATCGCTACATCGACCAAATCCTGCGACCTCACCTACTCCCACGTTTTAACCGACAACGCTCGACTCCACACAGCTCTTGTAACACGTGCCTATCTCGCCAATGCAAACGTCAATGTCCTTCCCTGGCCTTACAAATCGCCTGATCAGAACCCGATCGAGCATCTATGGGACGAACTTGATCTACGCGTCCGTAAACGTCACCATCGTCATCAGACACTTGCAGAACGAACAGTGACGGCTGCCAGGGTTGGTGTCACCAGGTACTGACCTTGTGTCCACACAGTGCAGTGAGTGAATTGAATTGATGCTGACAAAGACAATGATACATACATGTATGTTCATCAGGTGTGTTGAATTTCCTTTTTCTATGTCGAAGTTTAACCACTTATGTATACTTAAATACGTGTAATACATTTCCTTATTTTGGGCCGAAGTGTTTCTTTTTTTGATGAGTGCACAATCAAGAGGTATGTTTGGGGTTTGTTTTTGTTGTGTGTGTGTTGTTTGTTGTTGTTTTTTTGCTTTATTTTGTTTTTGTTTTGTTTTTTGTTGTTTGTTTTTTTTGCCTTTTGTTTTGTTTTGTTCTCTGTTTGTTTGTTTTGGAGGGTGGTGCACTTCAGTTTCTACATTCTGTAGAGTATACCGACCGCGTTGGCAAGGAAAGTGCTGTTTGGGGTCGTCTGAGGAGCATGTTGGGACATGGCGTTATGCATGACACCAGTAGCCGTCATGTCTAGCCCCCTCCCCGTAATGTCAGTGTATGGAAACTTCCTACAAGTGTTGTTAGCGCTGCCTTGTAGCTGGTATCATGTTTCCTGTCACAACGGACAGGGTGTCTGTGTACCTCACAGTTTTACGATAGGCGCACCTTTTTCAACTAATACCATACACAGCGCGGACGTCATTTTCCGTAACCCGCGGAGTGACCCGAGTGATTACGAAAGAGCAAGCTATTCATTTTAAGAAGAAATATCCAAAGGAGACATAAGGTAACAATGGGATTCCCTTTTCTACACTGCAGTGATGGAATAAAACAAGCGACATTCAAAACAGCGTATGAAAGAGCAGGAAATGCTACCTTTAAATCAAAAAACCTTTAAAGCGAAACAAAAGTCTGCAGGCATTGAAATATGGACTGGCTTTTTCTTCGCGGAAATTATAATTTGCATATTTTGGTGTTATTATGGTCAGACTGGTTTGACTTGTGTTCGGCGAGAAACTATCAGAATGACCAAGCTCTCAGTTTATTTCTATACCTCTTTAAAGAGATAACTTTGAGTTACAGTGACACTGTTTCATATTACTAGTACCCTTCTATACTAAAAAATGTTGACCTCATGTCACAGCTATCTAAACAGCTAGCGACCAAAAACGTACCGGCGTCGTGCACAAAACTTGCTTCCTTTAATATACCAGTGCGCTGTGTCAGACGGAACCAATTACAAAACTCCACAAGCTAACCCACAGCTTTACTTAAACATTGTGCAGACATTGTACCGACAAATATGGTGATGTAAACACATGATGACTTTGATTTAATGTTATCGTTTACCCTTGAAGATCTGGGTTAGAATTGGTTTTCAAAAACCGATGATTGGCAACTAACGGGATCGGGTGGTATAAGGCACACTTACTTGGTTGATGCATGTCATCGTATCCTAATTTCGTAGATCGATGCTCGAGATGTCATCTGTCACTGGATTGTCTGGTCCAGACTCGATTATTTACAGGCTCCCGCCATACAGCTGAAATTACCGACGAGGCGTTAGACATCAAACAAACATTCGAACAGCGTTGATCTATAGAAACTACTGTTGGGAATTGGTTGAAATCTCACAATTGATGATTGGTTAGCGTCATTTTTTAGATTTTCCTATTCAGGTTGTAGTTGCAGATAAGTATAAAGAAAAAAACATTTGGTTCTCTGTTGTTGTTTTTAGAAACTGCACACATTACATTTGCAGATTTCACATCCAGTGCAAAATGATTCAGTTCCAGTGTAACATTAACTTCCCAGATTCTTCAAGAAATATTCAGTCATGACTTTTCAGAAAGTGAAGTGAGTTTTCTTAGAATTATACACGTTTTAGGCCCTGACAACGTCCTAGATATGTTCCATCATCAAGTATTTCAGGCCCTGACAACGTCCTAGATATGTTCCATCATCAAGTATTTCAGGCCCTGACAACGTCCTAGATATGTTCCATCACCAAGTATTTCAGGCCCTGACAACGTCCTAGATATGTTCCATCACCAAGTTTTTCAGGCCCTGACAACGTCCTAGATATGTTCCATCATCAAGTATTTCAAACTCTATTACAGCGGTTCCAAATCGTTTGTGTTCGATTATGAGAAACCCGCTTATCAGTGTCCTAGAAACCAGTTATTCGGTAGCAGCTAGCATACCGTGCCTTGTTGATTCAAATATAGATTTGACATTTGATCGGAGCAAACCTCACGTGTAAAACAGACTGATGTGCTGAACATATGACGTGACTTTGTGTTGACGCAGGTCAGTTGCGGTTCTATAAATGTTAGAACAGGGTAGTCAAGTAGTACCGGCGGACGTTTGTCCCGCCAGTCCCGGAGTTTTATTCATTAACAGATTAGACACACGCTAAGATTACGTAAAGGTAACGTTTTGATAGAAACAAACAACGAAATGTGAATTGCAAATGTGCCAGTTAGATGGGAGCCTTGAAAATCGCTACATTTTGGACTATGGTGTCACATTAAGGGCTGAGTGGAACGGTAAATACTATGGGCCAGACAAGAAGCATATTTTAACCATTTTTCTACCGTTATGTCGATGCGGGTTTTCTTTCTTCAACACGTTGTAAAACTACGTAAACTCAAGGTATGGTGACCACATTTCCTGATGGAGCAGGGAAACCTAACTCAAAGTTGGTTGGTTGGTTTGTTGTTTAACGCAGCGCTCAGCAATATTCTAGCTATATGGCGGCGGTCTGTAAATGATCTGGACCAGACAATCCAGTGATCAATAACATGAGCATCGATCTACGCATTTGGCATATACGATGACGTGTCTACCAAGTCTGCGAGCCTGACGACCCGATCCCGTTAGTCACCTCTTACGACATGCATGGATTGCTAATGACCAATTCTAGCCCGGATACCGCAGAGTCATAACTTCCATATTTTATCATATCGTTGACTTACGATTATCATAGATAGTCCCAGCAACCTGTTATTAGGTTTAGTGTAAGAGAGTGAGTTTGTTTTAACGCCGCTTTGAGCGGGATTTCGGTTATATCAGACGGTTTAGACGGAATCATGGGTCCAGACTGTTTTCAATACGTTTATACAGTTTGCTTAATTTTCAGTTTCCAGTTCGCAGTATATAGGTGTTCAGGGTGCATTTGCACAAAGTAATCGTAGACTTAAGACAATCGTAAGCGTATGTTATAGTACGGGAGTACATCTCAACATTTTGTTTGTTGTTTAACGCCGCACAGGAATATTCCAGCTATATATAGGCGGTCTGTAAATAATCGAGTCTGGACCAGACAATCCAGTGATCAACAGCATGAGCATCGATCTACGCATTTGGGATCTACGATGACATGTGTGAACCAAGTCAGCGAGCCTGACCACCCGATCACCTCTTACGACAAGTATTTGTTGCTGAAAACCAATTCTAACGCAGATCAAAAGAGAGCCCGGGTTCTCCACCGGGAGCACAGCCCTTCTGACACTCTGGGTAACGAGAAGTCTGCAGTGTTGGGGTGCCTACTCATTCTCCGTAAAGTCCTTAGTGGGTTCGACTAGACAGCGGTTCTTGGGAGAAGTCCCATTCGCTGTCTGGGCTGCGTGTAGAGGGGGCGAGGGCCCTAAGCTGATGATGAGCCTTACCAGCCCGACTGTGCCAGGATCCCCCGAACCCGTCTGATTAAGCTTTAATAAAACTTTAATCATGACAAAATAAAAACTGTTATACCCCCTTCACACTTGAGGCGGAATGAGCCGGAATGCCGTCGGAATGAAAATTCCTGGAGATTCCTGGAAATTCGAACTGCATTCTAAAACTTCTTACTCTATTCCGAATGCACTCCAACTATTCGTGTCAATTCTTGTAACATGCCCGAATGTTTTGAACATGTTCAAAACTTTCGAGGTACATTCGACGTGGAAAAATATCGATCAGCACTTGAAGTGCATTCTAACTGCATTCTAAGTTTTCTTACTGTATTCTAACTAATTTCTAAGTATTCTGAACGGATCCGAGGGAGAATCGAAATGGCAAGCCACTTCAAATCCTGCAAGAAGGTCCCGAATGCGCCTCGAATGTATTTGCGCCTCGAATGTACTTCGATTGCTGGTTGAATTTAGGTTGAATATTCTTCAAACGATTTGGAATATTTCGATTGCAGTTGGAATACAGCTCGAATGTGCATCGAATACACCTCGAATACAGTCAGAACGTCCCGAATGCCCTTCAAATGAGCCCTGGCGTCATCAGAACACCGCCGAATCGCATAAGAACGTAGCCACCTGTCACTGAAACTTCAGATATCATCTTCATCTTCAAGCTGCGAAGGTGTCTCCAGCCTCCTGGCACCACGTTGCTCATCTTCCTCATCCACCATACCATTGTGGAGATTAGGATAACGAGTCCTCATCAAGTTGTGCAGGCAGACACAGCATTCAATGATGTGACCTTCACAACGGAAGGCCTTGGCAGCATGGTGGTGAGGAGGATTTGCCAACTCTGGGCCATGATTCCAAATGCATTTTCCACTACCCGTCGGCCCCTGCTGATCCTGTAGTTGTAGATTCTCTCGTCTCTCTGGAGAGTCCTATGACCATACGGTTTCATCAAGAAGGCCCTTATTCCAAAGGCATCATCTCCCAGAATAAAGCATGGCATACGCTCGTCATCTTGGGGTAAGGGGAACGGATCAGGAAATCATATGCTCCCGTCTTCAAGGCAATCCTTGAGCTCGCACTCGTTGAAGATCTGAGCATCAGACATACTTCCGTAAGCACCAACGTCCACCCACAGGAACTTGTAATTTCCATCCACAAGGGCCATGAGGACCACAGAGAAGAAGCCCTTGTAGTTGTGGTACAATGAGCCGCTCTTGGCAGGTTTCCTAATGGCCACATGTTTGCCATCTAAAGCTCCTACGGCATGAGGAATATTCCACCTGTTTCTGAATACCTCTTCAATGGGTGCCCATTCTTCTGGAGTGGTAGGGCAGATGATAACCTCATCCTTGTATTCCTCCACAATGACCTTACATACTTCTGGGATGATCAGGCTGATTGTGTTCCTTGCCACGCGGAAGCTGTACATGATGCTGGGTACCTATCACCTGAAGCCAGGAACCTCAATGTGATGGCTAGCTTCAAGCCTGGAGGTAGCGCCTTTCTCATAT
Organism: Haliotis rubra; assembly: GCF_003918875.1. Classification (NCBI taxonomy): domain Eukaryota; kingdom Metazoa; phylum Mollusca; class Gastropoda; order Lepetellida; family Haliotidae; genus Haliotis; species Haliotis rubra. The sequence continues at coordinate 16,901 of NW_025765077.1, read as the reverse complement.
ATGTATCCTGCTTCTGTATTCTTGGTCCCACTTTCTGCACCAACTCATCAAACATGGCAGGCTCCATCCTAAGGTAGTTGAAGAATGACTGCGTGTCCTCAACTCTGAGCTCCTCCATCAGTCTTGTGTAATGTCCATACAGCCTCCTCCTTTCCTCTGTCAGCCATGGTCTGGTCTGGAATCTCCTGGGTCTTCTCCTGTTTCTTCTCCTGGTCTCCTCCACATCTCTTTCAATCAGGGCTTGCTGGAGGACAGCAATCTGGAGCAACGCAACATGGTCCAGGTGGTCCATACTCTATGGGAGTTGGGCAGTGACTGATGAATAGTCCAGATTCAACAGGTTTTATACCCCATCGTGGAACATTCCGGCAGCATTCTTGATGCATTTCGGACATTCGTGTTACATTCTAAGTGCATTTGAAGGACATTTGAAATATTCGAGCTGCATTCTGTTTTAATTCTTTAACATTTGATCCATATTCGGGGGTCATTCCAAGAGGGTTCTGAATGCATTCTATGTAAATTCGTACAGCATTCGAGGTACGTTCCAACTGAAATTCGAGTGCTATTCACGCAGCAATCGAACCGGCCTCGTACGGCAGTCGAAATTCATTTTAAGTATTCTTAGTGTATTCTAACGGCATTCTAATTATTCCTACTGTATTCCGATTCATTCGAGCTGCATTCGTGATCTAATTTAGTACATTTGGACTGAGTAAGAATCATTCGAGGCGGATTCGAAGAGCGTTCTAAGTATTCCAACAGCATTCTTACAAAGCTTGAAAAAAATGTTTATTTTGACATTCTCTCCCGAATGCGGTTCGAATTTTGAAAATGTTTTTATTCTGGCTGATTATCTTTGATTCCTGTCAATTCGAAATAAGTGTGAAGGACCCTTATTTAAATCATATTTGGCACAAATGAAACAAGGAAATATCCCGTTTTCGATCAGCGTATCGCAATGCGTATCTTATTCATGTCTGAACCGTTAAATACCGGTAAACCGGTTATATTGCGCATCCCTAGAGAGTACATTGTGTTAGTCAATCAGGGAACAGTGTATTAGTCGGTGGGGGTACGGTATCGCAGGAAATCCATGTTTTTTTTACATTCCACTTAAAACATTCTTAGCTAACTTCCCCATCGACGCAGGAAGGATAAGAATATATAGATGAACAACTTCTTTATTACTGAGAACTAGGGCTGCGCAATATAACCGGTTTACCGGTATTTACCGGTTCAGACATGAATACGATACGCATTGCGATACGCTGATCGAAAACCGGTATTTTGACTTGCATTCGGAAAACTTCGTAACACTCGGAAATCTTCGGATATTTCCTAGTTTCATTTGTGCCAAATATTATAACATTTTTATTTTGTCATGATTAAATGTTTTTATTAAAGCTTAATCAAGCATAGTGATTTTGTTGTGTTCATGCTTTATAAATCAAGCATTAACTCGATTATAAGTAGTTTTTTGTTTAAAAATACTTCTTGCAAATTATTGTAATACATATCGCATTATATGCTTTCGCATCGCAATTTATCGCAATTTGAAAATTCTCTGCAATACCCAACCTCAGTACCCTCACTGGCTAACACCACATCAACATATCTGTAATACGTAACCTGACAAGACTTAGTCACTTGTCTTTTTTATGTGTATTTAGTGACGTAGAGATTAAGATTGGGCAGTGTTGCACTGCCACGACTTGTCATAAATCTTTTAGAACTCACTTTGTGAAACTGTCTGCCACGAGGGATTAAAGCCCGTTACAGCCCAATTGTTTTTCATCTTTTATCTGTTAAGACCACCGATTATGTTGCTGTCTGTCAAAGGGTATTAAAGTCGGTCACGGCCTACAGCAGTAGGCATTACATCATCATTGGCCGTAGGGATAAAACTTTCTCAGATTGAGTTTGACTTCAGACTGCTTTAAAGGTATTTCAGTTAATGTGAGAGTGACAAACCGAAGTGATACAGGTGATATCAAACCCAGAAACAAAATTCCTGAAACGGCAATAAAGTATTATTTTCATGACAGAAAAGAATTTGTCAGACATTGTTCTCATCACCCAAGAGAGATAACTCGTTTATCCCGATCCCTAAAGAACAACAAGGCTGCTGGAGAAGATGGAATTACGTATGAGCACTTAAAGTATGGCGGTAAATACTTATCTAAATGACTCTCAGCACCGTTCAACCTTGTTTTGCAAACAGGCTATATCCCAAAGGCATGGAAGAATGGAGTAATAGTACCAAACTACAAGACCGCCTCCGTGGTGTAGTGGTTAGAGCGTCCGCCCGGAGAGCGGAAGGTCGCGGGTTCGATGCCCGACCGCGTCAAACCAAAAGACGTTAAAATATGGTACTTGTTGGTCCCTGCCTGGCGCTCAGCATTAATGGGTAGAACAAGGACTGGTCGGCTCGGAGTCAGTATAATGTGTCTGAGTGGGGTATTCATGCTTCACTGCGGCATGGTATCTCAGTGGGCTAGCACTATAAAACCAGCTTCAGTCTGGGCTAGTACAAGCAGCCGCACATACACATACACACGCATGCACGTCGTCATATGAGCGAAATATTCTCAAGCAGGACGTAAAACCCAATTTGACCTCACCTCACCTCACCTCACCAAACTACAAATGGGGAGACAAATCTAGAATGACTCCAGACTCTTACAGGGGCGTCACTCTGCTACCAGCGATATTTAAGCTTTTTGAACTCGTCATCTCTAAAAGACTTCCACAAATAACTGAATCCGAGAGTTTTCCGTCCAATCAGCAATAAAGCTTCCAGAAAGGCATGTCATCAACCCACACCTCGTTTGTAGTACAGGAAACTGCACACCATTATTCAAAGCGCTCGGACTCCGTACATGTAGCCTTCTGGATAGCTCTGAGGCTTTCGACACTGTATACCAGCCTGGTCACCTGCTGAAGCTCCATCAGATGAGAATACCTCATCTCTTATGGTCAGTACTAGATCACATCTATCAGAACATGATGAGCTGTGTCCTAGCAAACAACGAGAAATCTGACTGGTTCCATCTTCATAGAAGAGTTCGCCAAGGAAGCATTCTATCTGCTAAACTGTATCTACTTTATATAGATAAACTTCTGAGAAACCTCCACAAGAGCGGGAAAGGATCAATCATAATGGAGTGTAACAGCTCCAACCCAGGCAGACGATATAACCTTGATATCACCAGTCAAATCCCATCTACAAGACATGGTATCTATGTGCGAAGAATACAATGGACAGTGGAGATTCACATTTTCTCCAGCAAAAAGATGAGTTCTAACCTTTGGACCAGTCAGCTCCTCTAACCTGGACATAAAGTTATATGGTCAAGGAATCCCAAATACCAGTGAAATAAAACACGTTGGGATAGCCCTTTCAGCAGAATACAACTCCTGGAATAGAACCATCGATGTCTGCTCGAAGATGAGATCAACAACAACGTCACTGCTTAAAACAGGACATGTCAGAGGATTAAACCCTTTAGTCAGCTCTAAAATCATTAAATCTGTCTGTGTCCCAAGATCCCTTTTTGGGTGTGAACTGTGGAACAACCTGAGTAAAGCACAAATGTTGGCATTGGAACGTTCCCAGAGAGCCGCCTTCAAGATTGCACAAGTGCTACCTCGTTCAACAAGAACAGATATCTGCAACGCACTGCTCGGCTGGACATCCCTGGAGTCTGAAATAGACAAACGAAAGCTGCTGTTCCTTGGAAACCTATGTAAAGGCAAAACAGACTTCCTCCCCAGGCGCATCTTTTCAACAAGACTGGCCCTGTCTAAGTACAAATGTACAAAAACCTCACTCGTCTTTGTTCCAGACATCAAACGGACTGCAGAGCAGTACAACCTTGGGGCTTTCCTCAACACCTTCAGCAGCCATGGGACATTCCCCAATAGACTGACCGGGAAGAGAATTGTGAAGGATCCTATCGAAGGGAGAGAACTCGACATATGAAAAAGACGAATAGAAACTGACCCAGACCTAAGACACTTCCCACTTATTCATCCAGTTATCTCCCCTAACAAGGCGTGGGTAACAGCGAAGAGAGTTCCTGGTATGAAGCAAGCTGCAGCCTCTGTGATCCAGATGTGCGCCATGTGGAGGCCAGGAATCCTCCAGGGTGTGTGCAAACTCTGCAGGGACAGTTACACAGACCTAAAACTAATAAACAGCAAATACTCAATGAAACACTGATCATAATCAAAACATCAGAGCAACTCTGTGATTTGTTTTCCGAATTTACGTTCTAAAATTAAAAAAGTTGTTTAACAAACTATCATTAAAATTTTGACCCAGTTCACTATTTGTTACGAGGAAGGAGTGCAGAGAAAGGGACAGCCAGATTTTTAGGACATTAATTCTGCAAAAACCTCACAGAGTTGGTCTGAGGTTTTGATTATGATCAGTGTTTCATTGAGAATTTTATGTTTATTAGTTTTCGAGTTAGATTGCAATTCATCGGTTCGCTTTTGAGCCGAACGGACTATACTTGTACACACTGTGTGCATGTGTCCTGAGACAGAGGAACAGAGAGACAATCTCTGGTGCAACCTTGTGGACGGATGTTCAGTGGAGGTCAGCGTGGCTGTCCATCAGAAGTCTGATGTGGAATTGGTATGCTTGTTTCCTGTCCTGCCATCCTCCTCTGCCAAATCCGGACAAGGAACACACATTTTCTGAAGTAGCAATAAAAGGCTTACATCAATTTGAAAGAGTATCTGTTCCCGAAAAGGGAATATTATAATCGCCGTTTCTAAATCTACAAGTAATCATAATTTTGCAGGCTTTTATAATGTAAAGTTGTTATAATATATTACTTTTGTAACTCTCCTGTGGAGGAATAAAGAATATATATATGAGTATGGTTTTACGCCGCAATATATATATATATATATATATATATATATATATATATATATATATATATATATATATATATTGCGGCGTAAAACCATACTCACTCGCTAACTCACTCTGCGACTTAAAACAACAAACAAAACCCCATACAAGTGAAATTATCTTCAGCCTGACGAAAACCCCCTTTCAACTTGCCCACGAACATCTGAAGTGACACAGAAGCGACCAAGCCAACACTATGAGTCAGTCCCCCATCCTTGTAGTCAACCTCTTGCACTCACCTCAACCACGTATACATCTTTATCTCGGGGAAACATGTCGGGTCTTCCTTCCTCCAACATATATCATCATGGCAAACCTGTCACTTGCGGGTTACATGGCAAACATCAAACTGCCTACTCCAAATTTCCTATGGCATGCTTTAATAATTACTCTCTTTGGCCACGTGAATCTCACAGGTGGCTTCACTCCGTTTCCTTCTGTGTTTCAAATTAGATGTATTTGAAACACGTAACTCCACCTTTGTAAGCCACGTGCATCTATCAGATGGTTTTTTTCCGTGCCGATTTTATCAATTTTAAAATTGAATTAATATGAAACTTCCTACTGTTGTAATACGGCTAGAGCTGGCTAGAATGAACAATAATCGGAAATATCGGCGATAGGAAAAATTAATAATGATTATAAATATATATATTTTGTTATCGATAATATCATACATTAACGTTTGTTTTAGAAAAAGGTTTCAATTTTCTCAAACAATATGCAATTTTAGGAGTTTATACTGAATTATGTTCAAGACGCGATTTTCTTGATAATCCATGCAAAAACATGTCACAACTAGTTAAAGATCTGTATGATCTATATCGAAAGCCAGACCTATATGAGGCAGTGTTGTACGTTGTGCAACATTGTTTCAACTGTTGTACATTGCACCTGTAGCTTCAGTAAGGGAGTGGTGTGCTATATTTAGACTTATACTAGATTTAGACAGGACACTCTGGAAAGTGCTACAAGGAGCCTATTCCAGAATCATCCGCCTTAGACAGGTGTAAGGGGAGTGTGCTCTTGCCTCTCATCTCACACTTCATCTCAAGTCATCAGAAGACCAGCATTGAGTGTGAAGATCATAGTCTGCCGAGGCATAATTGCAAGATGGATTACTGTTGCTGAGTGGTGAATGTTTCCAACATTTTCTTTACTGCTGTAATCACTGCTCTTGTACACAAATTATTGAGAAAATCTTTGTTCCCTAATACTGATAATAGAATTTTAAAATAGGTGTTACATTATGTTGTAAGGTACTCAGTATGAGAGGCAACTCTTGTAGAATGAACCCTGATCTCTTTGTTGACAAAGCAGATTTGACAGCAGAAGGAAAGTTGGTTCTTTAAATACAATGTGTGGCATTAGGGTGCATCTATGACAGTTTAAATACAAGTGTTTGTGACTTCAGGGCTCATCTATAACAGTTTGAATATAAGTGTTTGTGACTTCAGGGTTCATCTATAACAGTTTGAATACAAGTGTTTGTGACTTCAGGGTTCATCTATAACAGTTTGAATACAAGTGTTTGTGACTTTAGGGTTCATCTATAACAGTTTGAATACAAGTGTTTGTGACTTCAGGGTTCATCTATAACAGTTTGAATACAAGTGTTTGTGACTTCAGGGTTCATCTATAACAGTTTGAATACAAGTGTTTGTGACTTCAGGGTTCATCTATAACAGTATGAATACAGGTGTTTGTGACTTTAGGGTGCATCTATAACAGTTTGAATACAAGTGTTTGTGACATTAGGGTTCATCTATAACAGTTTGAATACAAGTGTTTGTGACTTCAGGGTTCATCTATAACAGTTTGAACACAAGTGTTTGTGACATTAGGGTTCATCTATAACAGTTTGAATACAGGTGTTTGTACTTTAGGGTGCATCTATAACAGTTTGAATACAAGTGTTTGTGACATTAGGGTTCATCTATAGCAGTTTGAATACAAGTGTTTGTGACTTCAGGGTTCATCTATAACAGTATGAATACAGGTGTTTGTGACTTTAGGGTGCATCTATAACAGTTTGAATACAGGTGTGTTAGGGTTCATGACATTAGGGTTCATCTATAACAGTTTGAATACAAGTGTTTGTGACATTAGGAATACAGGTTCATCTATAGCAGTTTGCATATAAGTGTTTGTGACATTAGGGTTCATCTATAACAGTTTGAATACAAGTGTTTGTGACATTAGGGTGCATCTATAACAGTTTGAACACAAGTGTTTGTGACATTAGGGTTCATCTATATTAGTTTGAACACAAGTGTTTGTGACATTAGGGTTCATCTATAACAGTATGGATAAAGGTGTTTGTGACTGTAGAGGCAAGAAAGGCCCCTAAAGTATTTTGGAAAATACTTAATATTTTTGATTCAATGGTTGTGCCTATTCTTTGTTATGACTCTGAAATCTGGGGAACACGTAACTCCAAAATAATAGAGGCTGTGCAAATTCAATTTTGTAAACAATACTTAAGGGCGAAAAACTACATTAAATGGTATAGTTACAGCATTACATTACAGCATTTGTACATGTCAAGAGTAATAAAATTCTGGTGTAGGCTTATACATATGCCACAAAATAGACGCACTGTTATTTAATGTTAAGTCTATCAATGTTATTTAATGTTAAGATCACTAGATAGCTTAGGGTATAATACCTGGGTAGCAAAGGTTAGACACATCATGTTTCAATATGGATTTGGTTATGCTTGGCTAAGCCAAAAACTTGGAAATGTGGAATAGTTTGTGTATCTATTCAAGCTACGGCTAGGTGATAACTTAAAACAGTCTTGGTTCTCATCAATTAGTGAATCTCCTAAATGTATATTTTACAAGGAGTTCAAAACTTTGTTAAATGTTGAAAGATATTTGTGTTGTGATATCCCTATGCATTTAAGAATTGCTATATCAAGGTTTAGATGCAGTAATTTTAATACGGCTGTTGAATGTGGCAGGTATAATGGAATTGAATATAACGAAAGGCTATGTCCTTTTTGTAAAACCAGACGCCAGCATTATATAGAAAATTAATATCATGTACTATTTATTTGTAACGCCTATGATATACTTAGAAAGAAATATATAACAAAGTTCACTAAAGAACCCCTTACTCATTACTCTGTCGTAAATCTTTTGCAAGGCAAAAATGATGCTGTCATATACAGTGTTGGCCTATACTTACTTATACCATGTACAGAAATTGATAAACTCCAGGACATAGAGCTGCAAAGTTGTATTGCGCACCCACTAAACACAATGTCAGTCTGATTGTATTATGGGCGAGGGCCTCATTACTGAATAAATACTGTCTGTCTGCTGGTTCTAGATGAATTTGAAAGGGTTGTGACTAATGCAAAAGAGTTAGCTGGTAGACATGACATTCCTCCGTCCACAGTATACAGAACTTTGAAGAATAATCAGTCAGGAGTTGCGATTTAGCAGAAGGCAGGGGATGGAGGCCTTATATTACTGTTTGTTAACTCAAACTTCAGAAAGAAATTTTATCAAAGTTCCCAAGATGATCAAAGTTCCCAAAGAAACCCCTGAACCTTCTATTTCACTAATTGAGCCATTGGATATCAATACCATTAAGGTCTCCTTTAAACAATGTCAAAACCAATGCCTTAGTAGACACAGGTGCAGCCATTTCTTTGTGTTACACTCAGCTATCTCACAAAAGCAGGTTACTCAGAAAGATTTGCTACCCTCTTGTTACAATACAGGATAACAGGTGTAGGTGGTGAGACCCATCCAGTGCTAGGTAGCATAACACTTTCCATTTCTATTAACCATCTTCAATTTGAACACCAATTTCATGTTTTCTCTAAACTGCACAACACACTAATATTAGGAATAGATTTTCTCAGTAAACATAGAGTTCAAATAGATCTCTTCCATTCAACAGTGCACTTCTGTGAAAATTTGTTCAGTGTACCACTAGTTCACAAAAACACAGGCACAGTTAGGGCTCAAAAACAATGCACTATTCCTCCACACACCCAGTGTGATCTTCCAGTTAAACTTATAAACACAGATACATCACAAACACTTCTTCTAGAACCAGCTTCATCACTCTTCTATACAAACCTAGTAGCTGCTCGATGTTTGGTACAGCCAAACTCAGAAAGTCAAGGATTCACATCATGAATCCCACAAGTTCAACTGTCCATCTGAAGGCAAATACAATCTTGGCAACAGCATCTTACGTGGACCCGGATTTTACATGTCTGCTAGAAGACAACGAAGTTTCATCAGGGAGACCAAAATATCAGTGCTACATTATCAGAGGTAAGTACAAGAACCTTTAAAAATTTGATCTTACATAACTCTGACTTAACTCCTGATGAGAAGACGCAACTAGAGTGCTTCCTTGCTTCACAAAGGTCAGTATTTGCATCAAGTCTTCAGGAATTGGGCAAAACAGATCTTCATTTGCACAAAATAGAAACAGGTTCAGCAGCACCAGTACATATGCCTTTCTATCGGCAATCTTCAAAAGTAAGAGCAGAATGTGCAAGGCAAATTGATGAAATGTTAGCAGCAGGCATTATTGAACCCAGTGAATCAGAATGGCGCTCACCAGTAGTCATGGTGAAAAGAGGGACGGTAGTCTTAGATTTGCAGTAGATTATAGAAAATTGAATGATCTTACCAGACCTATATTTTTCCAATGCCAAAGGCTAGATGATGTTATTGATTCAGTTGGAGCAAACTCAAGCAAAATATTTTTCCGTTTTGGACTGTGCTAATGGCTTTTGGCAAGTGCAATTGGATCCGGAAACAAAACATAAAAGTGCTTTCATAACCCAAGAAGGGATATTTGAATTCAATAGATTACCTTTTGGTCTTAAAAATGCACCAATGGCATTTCAGGCAACTATGTCAAAAGCATTGAGAAAATGAATTGGCGGTATGTCCTAATTTATGCTGATGATGTAATCATCCACTCAAGAACATTTCAAGAACACTTAAAAGCATTTAAAATGTGTGTATTTTCCAAGTTGAAGGAAAGCAGGTTTAACACTTAAAACCATCCAAATGTCAATTTGCAGCTAAACAAGTGAAGTATTTAGCTGGAAGCATTTTCAGTAAAGATGGAATAAAAAGTTGATACAGAGAAAACTGAAGCTGTGTAAGTTCCTTTCAACCTAAATCTCAACAAAGAATGTTCTCCGGACAGTTTTAGGTCTTGCCAACTACTACCGCAAATTTGTAAAGCGTTACTCAAAAATAACCTTACCATTGAACCAATTGTTTCAAAAAGAAGTTAAATTTGATTGGAAATGATGCTTGCCAAAAATGCCTTTGATAACCCCGCTAGCTCTAACATCCGCTCCGGTACTTGCTTATCCTGACTTAGAAAGATTTTATCCCTAACCACAGATGCATCAGGGGGAAGCACTAGGTTACATACTCTCACAGATCAATGATGAAGGTAACGACATGCATTGTAGATGGTGGTGGTCGTTACATTCATCCTTTGAGGAAGAAAAATGGTCTCTTGTTTCTTTGAAAAAGAAGGATTAGTACCTCTGATGGTATTCGAAGCCTATCGTGTATTTCTCTGGCAAATAGGAAAATTTTTACCATTTCACACAGACCATAAAGCACTCAATTACTACTAAAATCTGTAAAAGAATCTGAACTGGAAGACTTTGCCAGGATGGGCACTACGTCTCCAGAGAGTATGATTATGATATCAAGTACAGAGACAGGTAAGTCAAATCAAAACGCTGATGCTTTGTCTCGTAGTAGACCATATCCTCAACCTGACGTCCTCCCAGACTCGATGAGATACCAGCACCAATAACCCAAGAGGTAAGTGTAGCTGAACTACAAGTCTCTAACCATGCGGAGGGGACAAGGAACTTCTGTGTGTCAAGCATTGGGGCGAGCTGGAAAAGATCCACTGATATCGGCACTGGCCCCAGAAGATCACATCTCAGGCTCTGAAGGAATCAACCAGCGTCAACGAACCTGTCCAGACTTCAAAGACATCATTGAATACAAAGAAGAGGGAGAAATTCCAGAAAACTTCACCTACAAACAAATACAAGGTCTCGTTGGCAGAGCTATGGAGTATGACATCGTCAAATGATACCCCTCATCACATCTACCAAAATGAAATTTAGAGGATCTAAACCAAACAGACACTAAGTCATCACCAGTTGGCAGTCCCAAAGGGAACACACAGACAAGCACTACTGGAAGCATATCATGACGCTAAAGCAGGAGGGATGCCATTTTGGTCGGGATGCCACACGTCAGTGTTTAATGAGGAAATACTTCTGGCCAGGTATGTACCAAGATGTTGAAAATTATGTCTGTCCAAGTCCTGTGTACATTGTCAACTGTCTAAGAGGAATTGCAACACCAAAGAAAGCACCAATGGTTCCGATGCCAACAGAAGATAACTTCTCTAGACTGCATGTTGATATCCTTGGACCATTACCAGAAACTAGCAATAAGAACAAGTACGTCCCTACTTGCCATCGATTCCCTATTTCAAGATGGACAGAAGCTTTTCCCATGAAGACATGCAAGAAGCAACTGAAGTGGCACATCTCTTTATACACAATGAAGTCTTTACAAGGTATGGTGCACCTAAAAAACTCTTACTTCATAGACCGTAGTAGACAATTCACATCAAAGTTAGTAACGTTCTCTGTGAATTGCTCGATATCAAGCACCAATAAAAACTCCTGCATACCATCATCCACAAACCAATGGAGTCTGTGAACGTGTTGAAATAGTACCATTGAGCAGGTCATGAGGAACATACGCCAACCAGCAGCAAAAACAACTGGGACACCCTAATTCCAAGCATCATGATGGCACTAAGAAGCACCACCATGTGAGTCAACAGGCTTCAGTCCGGCATTACATGCTGTTTGAAGAGAAATGACAAATGCCAATTGATACCTCGTTAATCCCTAAAGGACAATCAGGAGTTGATGCCAGCATCCACATCAAGACACTCCTAGAGAACCTGAAGGTAGCGAAGGACATTGCCAAAGAGAACATTGGAATTTCACAGGAACTCGCCAAGGAAAGACATGACAGGGGATCAAAGAAACCTTCCCTTTGCCGTGCAAGACGAAGTGCTCCTGTAATAACCCAAGTGTTAAGAAAGGCAAAAGTCTTCGAAGTTAACGAAGAAATGGCATGGCCCTCTTACTACATCACAGAGGTATGCGATAATTTCACCTCTACAAACTCAGAAGTTGTGAAACGCATGAACAGCTCAAATCCAGAGTGCATGCAAATCGCTTAAAACCTTCAGAGTCAAGAAGACAGCAACAAAGAGTCTGCAGATCAACTAGCCGATCAAGCAGCTGAAGATCAGGGAAACAGAGCGATCACTCAACAGGTTCAAGAAGAAGACCTAGTACCAGAATCAATCCACACCTGGAAATCTGTCTGAAGGTGATTCTAAAGAACCAAATTCATGATAGACCCTCAACGCCAATAACAGACGATGATACTACTCTGTTGAGCAGAATTCTGAAGGTCAAAACAGGCGAATGGCAAAGTGGTACTACCTAATCAGAGTGGGCAGCGGATGTTCCAAACTCATGGCAACCAAAAAGAAAATATAGCCCCACAACTACTGCAGGAGTACCATGTCACTCACACTACTAAAGGAAGAAGGCGAAGAAGACGACCCAGATACTTTCAGCCCAATAGCACTTAGCAGGTTTGGCCTCGGCCTATGAGGGGAAAACTCTTCTGTTCACACGTGCAAATACAACATACCACACAAAACATACAACATTAACACTTTAGATTTGGTTTAGTCTCTTTTCTGTAGGTTTAATTACCTATATATTAGTGCTTGAAGTTGTACAACTCACCGAAGACTAAACTATATCTGAAATTACCAAAACTAACAAGACAATGCTTTCCTTCATTCACAAACATTGCAATCATTCTCATACTTTTACTCTTCCTCAGGTACATTTCTACCCCTGCGCCTACTCTTTGTAAGATGGCTGCTGCTGCTATGCAGTTCTGGAAGTATCTGAAAGTCTCAACCTCCAAAGACTCAACTATGGTATCATCGCTTCAAACCTGAGTCACAAATTACTTTTCGGTCAGAAGAAATGACCAACACGTACCCAAAATACCATTACCACAGAACATGGAAAGTAATCCCAGTCAGCAAGGTGTTCAAGAGAAACCAACATGCGACGGGATCTCAAGGTACAGGACCATCTCAAGTGCTTAGCAAATGCAGCGCCAAGCACAGCTAAATGAGACACTGCAAACAAATACAAACTTTAATACCTATCACAAACCCACCAAAACAGGTAGAAGCAAAGAGCTCTGTTTGGATTTATAGGTAGTTTTTCCAAAAACACTTTTGGAACAGCAAATATTGACGATGTGAACACATTGGCAAAGCATTGGTAAATGTGACTGACCAAAGCTTCATACTGAGCTGGCCAATGTTGTGACTAAAGAATCACAACATCTATCTTCATACATGTCAGCTCAGTTGATAACAGGTTTAACAATGCTACTAAAAGCCATTGAAAATAACCATAACATTATAGAAGACACATTGTCTAAAATTACTAACAACTTTAATTTAGTTGGAAGGTAAACTATTGACCATGTCTCAATTAATTGCCAGAGCAGGTAGCCATGGCAAATAACTATTGAACACAAATTGGAAGAATTTAAGTTAGGTGTTCAAGAATTAGTGAAAGGAAAGCTGTCACCATTGCTTATATCACCAACGGTTCTTAAAGCAATCAATTCAGTATCTGTAAAGAGACTAGCAAAACAGCAATCTAAACACTTTAATTTTGTTTCACCGCTAGGCTCAGCAGCTTACCGCTACAATCATGGGTACATTTATCTATGCTTTAACGGAAACTAACAAGCTGTATGTATCCTGTAAAGGTTCCCTCTGTCAGCATTATCTGCACCTTTGGAACCTCCTTCAAATCCACCCTTTCTTTTCGGAGTTCCTCTGAATGATAATTTCATTGCATGCAACAAAGCTAATGGATTATTTCACCATTCATAGATTCACAATAAAGATAAGCACTCCACTTTTACTCATAGTTCTGTCATGATCAAATGTCAAAGTGTAATGGGGTGAAAACACTACACCGCTCCATTTAATCTGGCACTTGTTTCCAGCTACAGCACTAACATGTGTAGGCTGCACCATTCATAGATAGCAAACGTGATGTAAAAACTTGCGTGACTTTCGTATGCTCTTTAATCACCTTCTCTCATCATCAACAATTAATCCACATTGCTCTCAACTACTTCATTATTGTTAATCAGATTCCATTACTTACACTCAAATGTCCATATATGGTCAAAAAGATGATCAAAGGATGTTCCTTCTGCATTATGTCTATTCCATGCCTTTTGTAGCCTTTCCACTGAAACACTTTTCTATCAAGCACAGCTTAGTTCCTATCACAACGATACTAACACTTTGTCTCAAAATTGCACCCAATCAATCTGGCACTTCTCCACAAACTTCTTTGAGGAAAGTAGTTACGCAACCATTTCTGGAGATTACTGGTTTTCCCATCACCAATCAATGTAACTATTCCGAAAATGCAAGTGTATTCCCATACATATTCAAAAATTTTAGCGCAAGATAGAAAAGATCATCTAAGTCTCAAAGGGGTAGCAAATAGTGTTAAAAAATCAACAAAGATCTTTTTCAGTCATTGACTACAACCCTTTGATGGCCAAATTGCCATAGAATTCATCATGGTTTAGCAAATAGCAATACCATTGCCCATTATTTCTTTGTATATTAACATTGGTCTCAATCATGTTTTTTCTCTTTGGATATTCATCCAAATTTAGAGCACTCTCGGCAGCTGTTTTACTTGTAACAGTTGCTAGGAAAATACGCCAGCAACAGCTGCAGCTCTTCCTTCTTTTGAATATCATTTTTAGTTCAACAGTCCCAACTATTGATATCCAATCATCTGTAGTTGATTTTTATGAAAATATACCTATAGGCATAGCTGCTATGCTAATAATTCCTTGTTAGTGGCATAAAGTAATTCCTATACATGCCATGTATGTAAAGTCCTCAGCCTTCACTGTTTTAGCTCTAGAGATAACCACAAAGTTGTCTTTGTACCATTGTTCCAATATTATCCTTGTATCATTATGTCCATCTCACTGGAACATTAGGGGCCCCAACTTTAATAAGCAATGTCAGAGTCAAAGGTGTACTAAGACCAAAAATCCCACCTCCAGTGCGGAAAAGATTTCAAGGTCTCAAATAATAGAAACACTTTGTAATCTTCAGGAATTCCAGAGGAATTATCATTTATCCTTATCTAAGGCCTCACTCCTAATTAGAAAAATCCTGAGACAAACTTTTGCATGAGGCAACACATTCTTGTGTATTCACCATGGTTTACCTACAGGTTATAGAATAACTTCTGGACCTGGTTGTGGTCAAATTTGTATCCCAAGTATATGTTTGAACCAATACCCTTTGTTTTATAGAACCATTATAAAGTCATTATGTATATGTTGCGGGTCTATTTTTCATTTTGTGTTATTTGTCATCATCATGTAATTAAATCTCTTTTGGGGGACAAAAGTTTTAAGGTCCCAAGAATTGTTATCGTATAAAATTAAGCAAAATATATAAAAATATAATTGATTAATTAGCTTATTGTAAATATTTGGTTTGCGATCGTATAGATATAATATTATTAAATTCTTTGGGTACACATATGCCTCTCAATACATTTAGTTTTATTATGTTGCTAAGTGATCGCTTTAGGCAAACATGTCACTGCACAGAAAAATCTATGCCTGCACTGCGGTGCAATAAAATGTAAAAAAGTCAATGGGACTATTGTGCATTAGGTAACTCTTCCCTCCGTCATACTATCAATACGATGGACATAGGCAGTTAAACAAAGATGGTTTATAAGCTTGACATGACACATCTGACGTAAGTCCGTGCGCGGCACGATGACAAATCACCGCGTCTGCCATAAGTATATATGGAGGGCAGGTGTAGGTCCTAACCATCACTCTGCAATCTAGAAATAAAACGGATCACGTCACAAATCGTGCCCACGGCTTCCTTCTCTCTTCACAAAAGCAGCTCAGTAATTTTTATTGATGTATACATGTTGTTTTGTTATATGTAATACTGGTATTATTGCAATTAGTGATTTTATTATAATGTTACATAAGCTACTTTGACCTATGTGTACAAGGTGTATTCCCAGACTTGTATGCAAATGCTTAGGTCAATTATGTTAAACTATATTGCAAACTGCACATAAATTTCTAATACGTACGTATTTCATAAAAGTAATTAGACGTCTCTTTAAGTGACTTGTGTATGTTAAGACATGACGTTGCCCCCTTCATTACAAGCGACGCATCTAAATGATTTACCACCCTTCAATGATAAGTTCTAACGTGTCAGATTTGTAGAGTCTCATATTAAAATGTATATTGTAATGTGTTGTTTGATTGAATTATCGTGCTTCATTAATGGACCATGTTAAACTTATAGGCTAGGTGCAGCGTATCACGCAAAACCACCCTTTACATGCATATGTGGAACCTTGGAGTTAATTTGAGGATATTTCTGCGATCATTGTTTCCAGTAGCCTGGCCACACTCGTACTTCTATCCACCAGGAGCCCTCCTTTGTCTACATTGTGTATCATTAAACCCACTCATGTATAATTGTCTTGTAGGTCACATGTACTTCATTGTATGAGTTTATTGTGAATGTAAGAAACATGTGACACCATACTTTACTGTAAAAAGGTTGTTTCAAGCCACACGCAATAATTTCAAAATATGGAATGCTTTATCATTACTTACTGTTTATGAATATCTTCGAATTATCAAACTTCCGCTCTATTTAGATATTTTATATGTATTGCACGGTATATGAATTCTTATAAATATTATGTTATTTACAACTGTGATCGTCT